>NW_028259140.1:6363636-6666666 GCF_977971745.1 Zootermopsis nevadensis | reverse complement strand
TCAAAGCCAGTATTACATTATCTCTCGGTTGTAGAAGGCAGCGCTGTTCGGTTAGTTATGTTAAAGGACAAAGTGTAGGATTTATTAGTTGTAATCATAATCCTGTAGTGTTGTATCTACGGTTCTGGGTACTCATCAGTGTTACGAAAGAAAGCCTTCACTTTATAGATTAGATTCGTGATATTAATGACATCTGGTGTTTTGTAGATGTTTTATAAACTGCTATTTTATTTAGCCAGAGTCTACTTAATTTATTCCAAGCGGCCAATACTTGTGTGTTCATGAACTATGATCAGTGGTACTGTAGGAATTACTCGAATCGAGGTTCGAAATTGTCGTATCCTAAATAAAAAGCAACATAGAAAAACACTGAACCGCCACGTTAGATTGTGTCTTTTATGATAAAATTGAAAATTCGTTGTGTTATCTTCAGAGATTCCAATGTCCTGTAGAAAGGGAAGCATTCACGGACAATATGCAGTATGAAATCTGTGTTAAATCTACACAGAACTGAACCGATACGGGAACGGATCTCGAAAACCACTTCTGATAGAATGCAGATTCTGTTTAAAAGGCACCAAGCCCATCTCCTAATTCGTTTGAATAAGTATAGATCGGATTCAATCTCAGGCCTTTATCAGCTCTTTGAAACTTGCACATACACCTTCGAGAAACGCTGCCTTCAGTGTAACAAAGGGATAACTATTGTCAAAAGGAGAAGAACAAGCATTAGTTCTGCAGCTTTAGTCTGATTGCCGTTAACGCTGCATGTCCAAATTAAAGTGGTACAGGCTGTATCAGTTCTAAGTATAAATGGAGCAACCATGTAGAAACGGAGTGGTCTCTCATTATAATGTTTGGCCGGAAGACTTTGAATCGTTTACTTAAAGACAAATAAGACGTAGCGAGTAGCTTAGTGAAGGAAGATGATATAGGGTAAAGGAGGAGGATTTAGCATAGGGAGAATAACGATTGTGGAAGAACAAACATTGAAACACCGCTTTAATGAAATAGTTGAACCTCTAAATTATGTTAAGACTTCCCTCCGTCTCTCATTCCAGTGCCCTCCCGATCTTCGACTTAACATTACATTTCTCTTGCACAATCACAATACTACCGTCGCATTATAAGCTCAGTGATGTTTGTTCGGTCTACGAGCCGAAGAAGGCTGGGGGAACAAAAGTTAACAATTGCGTCTTCGATGTACTTTGTCGTTACAATAAGCCGCTTGAACATTTTTACCTGTGTTCTAAGACATTCAATAAACAGTGATCTTTTCAGTGACGTTGTGAAAGATACTTCATTAAATTAGGTTGATCCTTTACCTCATATTTAAATGAGTTAAATTTCTTGTAAAAACCATTATATTCTTAACATTGCTACGTTGTAATGAATTTATTGAGCCTTTCAAAAATTTCTTTTATGAAGATTCTTAAAAAGGAGAGGAAAAATACACAAAAAAGAACCACAAAACAAAAGCTGTTCGTCCAGCAACGCAGACTCGGCAAAGAACATTGGTACTGTCAATTGCCCATGGTGTGTCCTTATTCACGTGTCCAAGTAATCTTTGCTGTTATTCTGAAGACGGGGGTAGAATTCAGCTTTCGAAACGTTGTAGTTTTATAATTTTATAATTTAGACGATGGGCGAAGTCAAAAAGAGTTATTAAACATTATGTGCCTACAAGTCCACACAGCGTTACAAATAAAAATACTAACTTCTACATCTTCACCGTCGTGGGAACCTCAAACATTACAACATGAATAAAGTGTGAAATTCATCTTAGATGTACTGTGAGAGATACATAAAATAATTAAACTTGATATATTATGAATCTTCATAATTAGACTTGTTTTCTAATTGACAGAAACATTTTATATTTAATGGAGAGAATCTTCATTTCTGAGCGACATATGTGTTTCGAATTGCACAAAGGACAGGGTGTACGACTTGTAGTATAAACATGAGGCCATATCTTTCAGAGTCTTGCCCATTGCGTGTAGTCAGAGCACTTCAGTTTCCTAACAAGACTCACGAAGGTCGCAGCGACATCTCTGGTTAAAAGCGCTTCAAGATATCCAGACGCCATTACGTTCCCTTTTACGTCACACGTGGCAGTGTTTTGTTAGTTTGCATAATATCATGGTGGTCGTATTTCTCTTGCCCTCACATCCGACAACTAACTTAGGTGATCAGTTGCCATGGAAACAATAGCAGAGGATTTTATTGTGGGGAGCTTCAAGCTCATCTGAAAGCTGTTGACCAACCACGAACGACTGGCATGCTACCTCGTTGTAGCCTTTCAAGTAACGTCTGGGATTTCAGGGCACTGACGAAGACAGAATGCTTCAGGACAGGATGACCCTAAATACTGTCGCCAACGCCTGATATTAGCTGCAGCATTTCCGTCGAATCATGTACACCCTTGATTGTATTTAGGCTAATTGTGTTTAAATTAAACCTGTAGTAATGTCTGTATAGGTAAACGTCTGTCCGGTGCATTTCATATTCAAAATAGTCTGAATTACGGAGACTCTGTACGATCATTACTTTTAACCTATTAATTTGCTAACTAAAAACATTTGTATCAGAAAGAAAAACGCAGGTGCTAGTAGGGAGATTGTTCTAAAATTATATGTACTGTAACCAGATTACAGGTAAAATCATAAAAATGGTCTGAAGAAAGCCAACAAATCCTCTGAAAATATAGCAAAGTTGAAAATGCGTTGCGAACGGCGGAAACAAATCAGAATCGTTTTTACAAATGAAGAGAGCAAATTCAGGGGATTATTGGTGTCATGAAGTTCAGAATCATTTGTCTCTCGTGAAGACTGTGTGGGCGTGAAGCTTCGTTTGTCACCTAAAGCGAGAGCACAGGTTCTTGAGGAGAATATGTAAATGTATCATATGAAGAGGCATGAGACTGGAGAAAAGCATGTAATGTTGAAATAAACTATTACAATGGTTATGATACCAAGGAGGATGTGCAGGGTGTGTAGGATTTTTGTTCGGAAACCCAGAGGGAAGATTTTACTTGGGAGACCTAGGCGTGGAGGGAGGATGATATTAAAACGTGTCTAAAAGAAACAAGGTGGGAGAGTAGGTTAGATTTGTGAAAGCGGTAACGAATTTCTGGATTACATAAAATGCGGTGAATTCCTTGACTCAAAAAGGTGTCTATTAACTTCTCAAGAAGAACTCTGCCCCATGTAGTTAGTTTATAGTCATTAAAGACATCCTCTTACATCTTTATCATCGGAAGTTGATTGTTAAATAACTGTCGTACATGTGCAACGGAGGAACAGACTTTTGAATCATCGAGTAACGTTCAGGTTAGGTTAGGATTGGAATGAGATCGGAGGAAGGTACGTTTAGAGGGAGGCAGTGACAGAGAATCATCCGAGATGAACGCCAAGCAAAGAGGAAGGGGTTGACTAAGGAAGGACAGCGGATGAGAAAGGGGGGATGTTGTTCTAACTAACTAATTATTCACAATGTATGGAGATCGGATGCTGTGACGTCCATAATAATATCATGGAAGCTTCCCGTTTGGGATCCAGAGGAAAAGGGCGAACAGGGAAGAAAATGACGGGGAGAGACAGTGAGGGCGTCCCTGTGCCAACGCAGGGGGCGGCAAAGCCCACCTTGTGTATATTAAAGGGGTGGTGAAGACAAGCAGTATCTCTCCACACCATTTTGAATCTATTTAACTGTATAATATATACAGGAGATCAATTTACGTTCGCTATCACCGCCCATGTTTTAAAGCAACTGGAAAACAAAGCTGCCACCTGCTTCAATCGAACGTAGAGGTAAGGGTACTACTAAGGAAACTTACAGATTAAGCGATCAGCTGAAATTGCTTTCTTGGTGTTACCTGTGTCAAAAATACGTTGCCTAGATGTTCCGACCAGGGCGCAGATTGTGCAGTCTGTGTGAGATAAATAGGTTATACGCGGTACATTCCAAGGCCTAATACTGGACAATAACCCGATTTCTTGAAATTTTAGAAGAATTTCTTGTTGTAACTTTTTTTTAAATACGTTTTAATATATAGGATTTAAGACTTTCGCGACGAGTACAATCAATAAACCCTTCTCGGGCAATCAGCCGCGTTAATTGGTTACCGTAGTAAACCGACGTTTTGGGAACAAACTCTGTCCCCATCTTCAGGGTTCTGATGTGACTGGATCCTCGAAAGTAACCAATTAACGCGGCTGATTGCTCGAGAAGATTTTATTGAAAGTTGTAATATGTTATTTTTCCAGCTTCTCTCTGTCCCTGCCGTACCAATCTAATGTAATGTGGGCTAAAACTTTAAGGAGCGTATCTTCATTAAATCCGTGTCTCGGATTACGTACTGAAATTACTTTACTGCTCGTAACTAGCTTAACAAACACCAGAATATTAGAGAGACATAGACAAATAATTAAGGGCGTACAGAATGAAAGATAGAAGAATGATTTTGCTAGCCAGGTATCAGACCTGTTTGACACCCATGCAAAGTTACTGATTTCCAACTCAACTTCTCTGGTCTCGGTGTGAAATTGCTATTTTTTTTACTTCAGAAATATGTTTGATTTAAATATATATTGGGTGACAAATAACAGTGTATGTGGTGCAATGACTTTAAGGAAGCCCACACATTACCCTTTCTTCAGTAAGAAAATAATCCGCATTCATTCCGTGCACAAAAGTTGTTTTTCACAATTTTTCACTAAGCTCTGTAAATGAAGATAACAATCTCTGTTCTCTGAACACACACTTATTCCCATATCTGTTTTATATATATATATATATATATATATATATATATATATATATATATATCTTTGTGCCTTAGAATAATTTTGTTCATCCATTCATCTTTCAGCTGCAGTTTCTGCATATGGTTTTATCGCTTAATTAGGTGTACTAAGGTAATTATGAATGACCGGACACAGAATAACTGTGGTAATAATTAAGTGCATTACCATGGCGTGTCAGTACCGACAAGGCACTCCGAAATGCAACAATTACCGTAACAAAATTACCATTTAACTACGTAATTGGCAATTGTTTGCAAGAACCGTATAACAACCGGTGTTGATGAATATTGCCATGTGAGTCCAAAGAATACAGTCGTGTAGAACATCCTGAGACACATGTTCTGGAAAAGTGTTTCATTTCCGGCGAGACGGTAGTCCTTTTGTTTCTAAAACACTAGTCAGTTCGAGATTGTCTCTTGAAGTATAAGTAATGACATAGGTTCCTGGTGATGTTTCACTTTGTTAGGAGCAGCATGTAACGGGTAGATGGAGGCAGTGTGTTCCAAAACAAAGTTTGTAATCACGGAAAAAATATATCGAGAAGTTATACATCTGTGTCTTTGAAACAAGAGCCGTGTTTCTTAAATATTCCGAGCAGCCTGAAAGTTAAAGACATGAAATGAAGGTTATTAGTGTGCAGTTCACTTCTTCTTAGGGGACGGACCTTACCCAAAGGGCATGTTTTTCAAGTCTTGACTCTGGATGTCATCTTGCGAGATTACACACTAATCACACAGCGCTACATTCCACCACGAGAATCGGTTTGTTTATGTCTGCTGTCAAGTAGAGCTGGGTAACAGGAGTTTGGGCGGGGGATCGGGTGACTGCAGGGACGGACGAGAAACAGTGCTCTGCTTATTGAGGGTGGCGTAACTTCAGTTTAAGGCTCATGGAGCCCGTTACTATTATCTGACGATATCTCTCTTCGTTGGTGTATTTAAAGCTGAGGTTAGGGATTGGCAGATCGAATAGAAAACATTTACTTTCCGAACCAGTGGATCGTGCATCGCTGTCCCGTGGAATGGCCACAGAGGCCACAGGACCTTACACCTCTAGACTTTCTCCTCTGGGGCTAGCGAAAGTCTGTGGTTTGCACCGACTGAGAAATGTTGAGGATTTGCAGAACAAGGTACGGTCTGAGTGTGATAAGATTACCGTGGATATGTTGAGGCGGCTGTAAGCAGCTGTTCCGTGTCACGACCCTCGAAGATGATGGTCAACAATTTGAACATCGCTTAAATAAAAATGATTCCACTTTAAACCCTATGGGCGCGATTTTAGACATATTCTGTGTATGTTACAAATATCCATAAAATCATTGTATTTCTTTTACCACGAGGAAGTCCGAGTCCGTAAAAATTCGGATTTTTTTTTTCTTTGTGATTGAAATTAAACCCTGGAAGAACAGTCTTTTTCACTCACATACATTGGAAATACGTCCTTCTTTGTTGTGTAAAATGCTAATATAAAATTTAGTCAATAAACATGGTGTCAATCAGATTCTTATTTAATTCATAAATCAGAGACAAAATTTAAATATATTGCTTTAATTTAAGTGTGAATAAAAGGTGGCAACCGATATGTTGAAATAATGATCCATTTATCAGGAGTCTAGAATCACAGCCTTAGTTTACCGCGAAGATAGAGGACGTTGGAAGAACTGGTGGTAAATGTTGAAGCGAGCACCTGCAACCTTAATGGGGCGGACGACACTATATAAAGCTTGGGCTCTGAGGACAATCACGGCCCTGTTTCACGCCACAGAGCGGCAGCAGGCTTGTCATGTGACCGCAGTTAGATGCTTTTTTGTTTCTGTCGTTCTCTGCACGCCCACATTTGTACTCTGATCCTTCTGACGCGCGTGTTTGTCGTTTGAAACGCGGCATTCGTTCGTAAATGTTTTATGCACACTTTGCTGCAAAGAGACTGTCTAATTAAACCTTTCAAGTCGGCAATCATTAAGAAAATCTCGTGTTAAATGGAACTGAGCATGATTCCAATGCTTCATCAACTTTTTTCACGCAATGAAATGAGTCAGTTGAATCCAGTTTTGCAAGTTAGGAGGTAGAGGTAGGAATCTGTCCTCCTCTATTTTAGTTGCGATGCAGAAGTTTCTCATTCATTTAACCTCCCAGACGACAGCCATCGTAAGCTCAGTTAAACACACACATGCAGTCACAATCGTAAAACTGTTCGGGCCCCGTGCGCGATAAAAGTTATCTGGCTGCTGTGCCGGCTGTACGGCACGGCTACTCTCTGGTTGACTCTCACTTTCTTTAGTTCTTGCGGCACAGCCACCAAGTGTCCTCACTCTTCACTGTGCAAGAACATGAAGTAAAGTGTTTTGCTTTGCTAGAAGGAGGGGGGAAGCCGCTAGGAAAACGTCTATGATCGTTGCTGTCACACGTCGATGAAAATCACATTTATCGGGACTCAAACCGGTGAAGTCAGTGTGAATATTCGTTCTTGAGCAGCCAATAGATGCTCAGGTAGCCAGGATATTCCCCAAATTTCTGACACTCAAAAGTTCATTGCTGTGATAATAAAAGCCTGCCATTGGTCGCTGTAAGCTGTCTTGGGAATGCAGGCCACAATTTCTTACGATATTTGATCAAGACCCGTTGATCTGTTGTCTGTCGACATTTTGGTTGCCCATAAAGGCCAACCCATATTCAGCGATTGCAGGAGTTTCTTGCTCTTGTCAACTCACGGCAACACAGAACAGAACTCTTTTCCTGTCTCCGCCAGCGACCCACCTTGCTCTGGTGTTGCCACAGAGAAATGAATACTCCAGCATCTACATTCAATAAACAGGACGGAGCATGTGGCTTTGGTCGCAGCACGAACAGACTTAACTCGCTTCGAAAGCCACAGCTACTGACTACAACTTCTCTGGAAGAAATAATATTAACGTAAGGAAAGACAGAGCGAAGTGAAGAGTGAAAAAAGAAATCCAGAAGTATAACATATTTGTTTATGTTCATTGCTATATTCCGCAGACATTTCTTTACACTCTGCGATTAATAGCTAGTTAAGAGTTTGTACAGGTCCGTATATTTTGAATCTTTTTTTTTTTCGTGCGTGGGTGTTTGCTCAAATGTCAGCTATATCAAAATATCCGTTTCATCCTGCTGCTTGTAATGTAGGTTGTCGTTATGGACGCAGTCAAATACCGACTGAAGTATAAAAAGAAGTACAGGAATATATGCTGCAAACTGGGACCTGATATAGAATAGAAATGTATTGTACTTTTCCTCCTATTGTAAAAATGGGAGAAAATATGTCTACTTCGTACTATTTATTTTGTGGACTGTACCGCTGAAGTATTTTATTTTTTAATACTGTTCTCTTTTGTTGCGCTTTTAAATAAGATAATTTTACGGATGAAGGTTTATATATATATATATATATCGCATGGTTCTGGATACACAAAGCGGCTACCTTCGTTAAATCGAGTGAGGCAACAAAAATTACAGTTACACAAATGTGGAAATCAACGACCGTACGGATTTGAACGAAATTTATGCAAATTTTGTAGTACATATCTAATCATGTGCACAAAAATATATTTTCAGTTTGGTTGATGCATTACACTAGCAAAGAAAACACATTTTCCGTTTTGAATGTAAATATACATATTTTATTTACAGTCAGTCACTTTTTTATATTTAATATTTAATTGTCTGTGCCCTAGTCTATATTTCCGATACCAGAAAATTACGAGTGAACTACTGCTCAGATATAATCGCAGAAGCCTGCTGCATGGGCTCTTCAGTCTCGCCTCCAGGGTAAGAGGACAACTGACGTAGCAAGATTAGTAATGTGAGGGTGGAGGCCAACAGAGCGCCTTGAATATTTGAAAGGTTCGCATTATGGAGAATAGACAGTGGTTGTGGACCCAGATTGAGAGAGACCCCTACCCGCACCTTGCAAGATTGATAGTACAGAGCCCCGCTGAGGCTGACCAGCTGCGTCCGTCGGGTAGGGAGAGACAGCTGCTAGTTCATCTAACTTATAATTCCCTATCGACACAGTACACAGTATGATTCAGCAAATCTGTATATTCTGGAATGTAAGATAGCTTATATTTGATCGGCTTATTAATTTTTGGCCATTTAAGAATGCTGGTTCATTTGCAGGGGTTATTTAGCGTCGAAAAAGGGAAGGTGGTCATTTATTTCTCAGACCAGAAAGCGTCAAGTGATAGTGTGATTAATGAATGAAAACTGGAAAGGATACAGAAGGAAGAGGTCCTAACCTGTTCTAAGGTACTATCTCGGAATTTGCTTGGTGGTACTGAAGAAAATCAGGAAAATCGCGGTTAGGATAGCCGAGTTCCAAGTTGAGATTTGGGTCCCAGTACTTTCAAATACGAAGCAGAAGCTACCACACGACCCCAGGGAACTTGGTGAAACCTGTATCAGAATGGTCGGTAACCATGTCCAGGTTAAAAACCTCTATTTCCCGAGTACAAGGCTATATCGCATAGGGTTCTCGGGGTTAAATAACATAAAAGAAACACACGATAAATGGGAAATTGTCGGAAACCTGAAGGAAAGAGACCACTTTCAAGAACTAGGCGTAAATAGATAGGATATGAGGGAGTGAAATGGATTTATCAGACTGACGATGGGGTCCAATCGAGGGCTCATTGAACGCTTATGGTTCCATAAAAAGCGGAGGATTTATTGACTGGTTGAGCTTGACATATACTGCTCAATGACTTTGCGCCATGGGGTTTGCTGGTATGTTAGTCATAAAAGTATGTAACTTTGTATGAGTAATTAATCTCATAGGCCTGAAAGGACTAGGAAGTAAAGGCTTACTGTTATTAGAAGCTATATCACTTCCAGTGATTAAACCTTAAATCCCATATTAAAAGTGGTAACTACGCTACAGTTGTACCGAGAGAGGAGTCAAATATGGATCTACTAAAATTTAAAATGTCTTACCACGACCTTTTTAGCTCGACAGTAATCTTTCATCGTCAGATTTAAGCCGCAGTTGTCCGTAGTGTTAGTTTAAGTTTTGGAATTTATTACATTCAAATTATATCTGTTATTTTACAATGAGAAAATCATCAAGATTTTTTTAAGTTTTTGCATCATATTTTTAATACCAGATGTGAAACAAATAAATGTTTCTGAAAATATCGATTGCAACTACTTTATCGCTTATTTCCGTGTTCTGTGCAAGTGACGTAGCCCGTGTCAGTATTGACGATGCATCCCTGGACACTGCGTGTTAGATGACGTATGGCCACCAGGAACAGAACTGGAATGCAAATCACGTCTCTTCGAGAAAAGTCGCATTTTCGAAGCAACATATGAAGTCTTCTGCACCACCTTCAATATGCCATCGACACACGTGTCCGATTCTCCCACACAAAGGATGCCAACTTCGCGGAAATAAGACGACCCACTCGACCCTACGCTGCCAAAATGGGGTGTGAGGAGGTGTGAATAAGAATATTTTATACAGGGGCGTCCATATGTATAGATAACAGTGTAAAACAGAAGTCAGTTTAAAAAAAAACGATGCCGATAAATTATAGTTATCTGTTGTTCCATCACATTATTCCTGACACATGCTTCGCCTTTTGTTCCTTCAATACAGACGACAAAATATGTTAATAATTGGATATTAATTTGGAGAGCTGTACGAAATTTACTTATGGCGTCGCAGATTAGCAGACTTTCTGGAACATTCCGTCGTGTGGCCTCATAGAACTTTACCATTGCTTCGGAGGTGCCTTCATCATTAGGCCGTTGCCGACTGTGGAGACAGCACGCACGTCCAAAAACTCTGTTAACTTCTACTACACTACACGACCCAATATTCCAGAAGGCTGCCATAATCTTGGCTAAAACAGTTTCGTCATGAAAATGTGTTTGTTTATAATCCGCTTTGGTCTTCAGATGATGTGAAAGGACTTCCCGCAATTCCACAAAATGGCTGAAAATAATTTTTAATTTCTTCTACGAAGATCACGTTAAATAATAAGTACAGTGACACACCATACCAAATGCACTCACTGGGTTGTATATACCAGTTGACCTTGTTATGAATCTTGGCCAAAAAATGTATGACGTTAAACATGCATATTAAAAATCAAATTGTTAATGCCACGTTATTACCCATAATTGATTTTATATTAAAAATTATTTAAAGCACAATAATTTAGTGACGTTGGTAGTTATCAATTGCTATGAAGGTACCTCACCCCAGACCTACCGCGAAGAGTTAGTATGGACTCCGTTTGTTGACAGAATCTGCCAGAAAAGTTTCTGTGTCGTTCAGTTCTGACTGAAGTTGTGGTGAGTGTAGTGTCCTCTGTTGGAAACAATTTACGTTAAAAATATTAAACGTTGTGCCCCTACAACAGACAGATTTTTAAAAAGAAAACGCGACAGTAAAAGATTACTTAAACAACTGCACTATTTTAAAAAAAATTGTAGGTCTCTGTTCTAATTCCAAGTCTGTTTCAAACAAATGCTTCTCATGTAATTACCAAATTTAAAGCATTGTCTTAATTAATTTTTCAGCCTTCCCCACGTTTCTCCCGCCTAATTTTAAGACTCATTTTACAACCATTGCCTCTTTTACCTGAAAAATTTTGAACATGAATTACTGATAGCATTATAATGGTATCTATACAGAATTATGCCAGTTTCTGTGCTATACTCTAGACAGACACAATTAAATTCATAAATGCATTAACAATTGTCAGAAAATCCCCAAATCAGATTCGTACAGCAGAAGAAAGGCGTTCTTGCGCCACGACGTTCATTGCCACGCGTTCCACTTGGGTTCTCGTCGACTGCCTCTTGAGTCCGATGACGGGACTGAATATCCTGAGACATGTTCATTAATGAGTGATCTGTGTACTGGACAACTCACCTACTTTGTACAAAGAAGCTGGCCTTTAGTTCACGGCGGATGCCTGACTGACCTAACTGTTGTGAGATTCTCACGGCTGCGGGTATGAAGGTGACTGCCTTCTGAGATCTTGTGCCATGACGATGAAGGCAGCAAGCACCTCTGAAACGCCGGTCAATCTCTACGAGACTATACGGCGAAAGACCCCAGAAGACAGTCATCCTGTGACGTAGCTTTTACAGTCGAGAGAGAGTTTACTTTGCCTGTTACATCCTTCCGACTAACTTTTAAAATGCTATTTGGCATAGAATATGTCCCGAACAAAAAAAGGAAAAGACTACAAAATAAGAACCATTAAAATAAAAATAGACGAAGCTTTGTAGCATGAATTATTCTGGTAAATATATATCAGTGTCACCTGCGTTAATTCCAGAAATAATTTTGGTAATGCGTGTGAAATTTTTATACACATTTCAGGGTGTCGTTCCAAGCGACATACTGTGAGGAAGTTGAGTTGCAAGTGAGTGAGGTAATCTTCTAACTATAGCTTTTTTGTATTAGTCTTATACAGACTGTAGGGAAGATCGGTGTAAAATTGCCTTATAAGTTGATATAGCATAATAAAATAACTGATTGAATCACTAATCACTCACAGGATGCACTGTGTCCCGGTAAGAATTGGAAAGAAGTGTAGGTAAAGAGTAAACCCGCCTCTTTCGCGGTTTTGCTTATACGCGGAAAATCTATTGTGGTAATATTTGTGCATCGCGGCGTGAGTCCCTCGTTCTTTCGCGGTCGCTGCTGAGCAGGTGTGCCGAATAATACCCATCAGCGCGCATCAACCGTTTATACAAATAGCCACGTAAATAAAGTGTGCACTTCGACTGTACATTTCACAATTTTAGAGCTGATTCTTTCCCTTGTGTTCGGCCACCCCGACATCTTTGAGCCATGAATTAATTATACGTTTTCAGCACCACGTTTCGCGTGTTTTTGGTTCCCCTAATCTAATTTTTACCACGAAGTCTTATCTTGCGAACGGCGAGGGAGTTCTGTGTGTGGTCACCCCTGTTCTTATATCTGGAATAAGAGGTCGGCTGTTGCCGTCGAGTGATGGTCGTGGTTTGAATAATGAACACGGCTAGTGACAAATGGAGTCAATATCAGAAGCCGAGCAGCGTTTTCCCCGCAGGGGTGAGGAGAACGATGGTCAGTCGCTCAGGGTTAGTGGCACTGTGTTTGAGTCACTTGGGAGTTCACCGGTCATCATATCCCCCGTTACTCTATGTGTTACGTTTTAGATATTCATGGATATTTCTACTTCAACCCTCGAGGACTTATTTTTTTGTATCTAACTTGACATGCATACCAAAATCTCAGTGAAATATTTCAATCAACAGAAAAAATTGACCACTTAAAATAGTCATCTCATATTCGATTTGCGGTCAGACGATTCAGTGAAAAATCGATTGCAATCATTTTGGGATGAACGTAGAATACCGCAACTAAGCGCTGTAATGCAGAATCCCGTCGTGTATTTAATAAACGTTTCGTGTAAGCACTGCGACTTTTACGCAACAAATTGACGCTTCGCGCAGCTTCATTACGCCGGTGTGTTTTTCGAGCTGGTCGTTATGTCGCCGATGAAGTACATGTTTCGGTCATACGTATGGTTGATCAGGTACAGTTACTGCACATTCATAGTAAATATAATAATATTAATAATATTATAATACTGTTAATTTAAACAAAAATAATAAAATGATGGATGAAGTTTTCGTGTTTTAGACGAGAAGACTGTAATTCGCTATCATATTTCTCAGGTTTGCAACAATAAATGGAGAACTTCATCTCCGTCGTGATAACGATTGTTAGTAAGTCCGACAGTAAGAGAGATTGAAACTTAACTAGCGTGACGTTGATTTGTGAGTTGTTATTCCTAATGACATGTACTCATTAAGCGGTCATATTTAACTGTCCTTTACCTAGTATTTCCTTTCCCAGACTCTGCCAACTACGCAAGACGTGCCGTGCTTTAACTGTTTTAACGCTCAATGAAGACCAAAATAATTATTAATGTCATGAAATCGACAGAAAACGCTTTGGGGATGGGTTTACGCACGCATTTGGTTTCAACTGGCTTCTTCCTGTTTTTCTAAGTTGCCCAGTTCGTATTTTCGTCACATATTCTACCTCGTGGTTCCTCTCTGTGTCTCTGTTCACAGACACATCTCCATTTGTGCGCATCCAATGTTTAAGTACAAGCAGTGAACACGTCTTCAACGTAACGGCCTTTTACGTGGGAAGACGACGACTGAATAGCACACAGGTTATTTGTTCTGTGTAGGAGTTACATGGGCCCTGGAATTTGCAAAGTAAATAACTGAATGAAGAGTGAGAATTTCAAACAAAGTAGCGCCAGCTAAGAATGAACCGAGTGAGAAAACGTGTTGGTCTCACATTCGTGGAGCCTGGTTTCAAATCCAAAGAGGCTGAGTCTCTTGATTTTCTGTTTTCCTGCCTGGCTGGAATCTCGTTTAGCAGTTTTTGCCTGTCATCCTCAGCGCTCATGAGTTCTTACTTCTTCGATACGTTACGTGGAAATCATATTATGGTAAAATGGAATCTCCAATATGTAGAAACATCGTAAACAATGACATTTTTATACAGAGTGATTCAAAGCTCCAGTAAAATACTGAAGGAATAATGTAAATAACGTTCTTTTTTAGATTTTCTACCGTCTCCGAATTACGACATCGTTTTTCTTATTGTCATTGTCGATTTTTATAAAACGGAAACAAATCGTTTTAATGTAACATGCCACATAATGCCCTTCTTTATAAAGAAACAAGGCAAACAAGCACTGATGATGGAGGCAACAAGCACCTTTGAAACGTCAGTAAACACAACAGAACACACGGCGCTATAACCCAGAAGACAGCCATCTTCATATTCGCCGCCGTGAGAATATGAAGTCTCATACAGTGACAATCATGTTTATGACAATGCCGATCTTCTTACAAAAACGTGATGGAAACTTGGAACATCCCTGCCGAAGAACATTTGCTGAACAGGGACAGGACCAAGACCTTTTTAGACACGCCCTAATGGTGTATAAACAGAGTGGCGCCTCTGCAGCAATTTACGATGTCACGTTTGGCGATTGTCCAAAGTTAGACGAACAGAATTATAAATCGAATGAAAAGCCCAGAGCCCGTGTATACCTCTGTCTCTTTTTACTTTTAACAGATTCGTTCCTGCATAAAGCGTAATTATCTTTTTATAATTTTTGTTTCCAATATGAGTTGGTCCACAAAACCTCTTATGTCACATCGCAGGAGAATCTAATTTTGCAGTCAGTCGAGGCAACTGTGTTAACTTCTGCAGCAGCCTGGCTGTGTCTGTGTTACGACGCTTATGTATGCGTATATTCGAATGTATTTGAAACAAATTAGGTAACATGAAGTGTTAATCTCGTGGAACTTATATTATGTTTTATCTGCCATCTACATTTTCATTCAGGAGAAAAATTAAGGCCTTTAATATGCGAACCTCCTTACATGAAACATCCGTGTTTATAACACAACGTACTCTTTTTCAGTATTGTCACAAATTTTGAGAATCATGATGAAATATGTTCAATATCTCTTTACTATTACCATGGCCACTGATTTAATTAACCAGTTTATTAAAATCATTATTTAAGTCTGGGTCTTAGAGAACAAGCGTTCGTTTTGCACTTGTGGGCATTATATTTAGTGTTCTGTACATAATCTTTTTTGGAGTGACTGTGGTGAGTCACGATTATGGCTAATAGCCCTGCCAGTTTTTAGTTTCGAAATGAAAGTCTGCCAACTGCCAGCAAAGACAATATCTAGAGAGAGCATTGCTCTGAATTTCAAGTTCACATTGTGGATGACAAGTGTTTTTAAGCACTTCAGAGTGTTCAGAATACATCCAGTTAGATTTTAGCTACATTAGGGGTGAACAAGGTGTTTGTCTGGCGAAAAAATTTAGAATGAGACTTGTCTTAGACTTGTAACGAAATCTTCAGGGGTAATTTACGTTGTCCTAAATTGGGGCAATATACATTTTATACAACCATTCATCATTAATTCTTATTTAAATAGAAACATAATTTTCATTGTGTTGGAGTGGCAATGTTCCCATAATTTCAAAGGAATCTGTATGAAAAGCTGTCACAAATGATTGTCAGAAAATTTATATAACTTCTTTCAAGAAGCCAACAAACTACAAAGTTCTTGAGAAGCCAAGAACTTCGTAGAACTCGAAGACTCATTACCGTGACCACAAGAACCCGCCAGTGGACCCTTTCCAAAACCTCATGGATGTCTTTGAGATCCATTTTAATATTTTTTTTGAAAATCAGCCCCCCCCTCCCCCCCGTGAAAGGAGGCATTCTCTGAACATTTATGCCGTAAGATTATACAGCGTCGAATGATAGGATGATTAATGAATAATGTGTTAAAAATGGTGCGGAAGACACTATCTTGGCATTTTGCTGGAGGGACTGAGGAAAATGACGAAATCCTTAGTGGATATCTATCTTTTGGAAGAGATCTGAACCCTTGCCCTCCTGAAAACACAGCAGCAATGCTAACCACTCGATCGCAACTTTCGGTCCTTAGGTCTTGCTGTGCAACTGTAATTGAATGTTTGCACAGCCGCCATGTTGTTTAAGATCGTACAAAATTTTTACTCTGTTAGAATTCGCATAGTTTTAGAAAATCTGTTACCATACATAATTTCAAAACCCCGTATTAAGTGATGATATTATTGCTCTCATCTCAGAAGTTCGTACGTCCACCATGTTGTTATTGCGGATTGTAAAATATAAGATGAACGAAGTTGGGTGACCTTTGATGATATAAGTTTGTACGAAAATTTGTGAATGTCGGTTTTTTGGTTAAACTCTTGAAAGAGGGGACACGCACACAGAAAGAATAATATGATGTAATATGATTCCACTCTTGTTTATGTTGATATCCTGGGTTGTAAACCCATGTGGAGTTTAAGTAAATACAAACGTTTCGGAGGAACATACTGCTTCCATGTTCAGATCTAAAGTTGCCCGAATCTTTGATATCTGTATATATAAGTCCACCTGGAATTACAACCGAATACCACAATCGAAATCTTCACCGCCAGGAGAACCTGAAATGTTAATCTTACCCTTGTTTACAAAGACGAATAAGCCGAAACTAGATTCAAAAACTGGGAGATGTTGATATTGATCAGATTCGTCCTTGACTCTCTGGAACTATAATGAAGGACATCGGAATGAGAAGGGAGGAGGATGGTAGAAACAGGATCGAACCCAAAAACACACCACACAACTCTGTTTTATTACCAATAAATTATTGGTGACATAGACACTAAAAAAACACAGAACCTGTTTGTATTGATGATCAAAATGATTTCATATGCATCATTAAGCGCATTTTAATGAGCAATTTAGTTTTGAATCTTCGTAAGACTGGCACAAAAGGACGCTTTATAATAGGATCAGAGCCACGTTTCTTGTGAGAATGAAATTATGGGCGGACAAAACGCAATCCCAGCTCAGGTTTCTGTTCGCACCAAGGAGTAAAGGTCGCGTTGTGTGACATCCATGATTGCAAAACCAAGGCCAGTGTAATGGGAAACCAAACGCTACCTAATGCGGCCAACTGCAGCTGCTAATATCACAAAATCACCTGTAATAAAAGGGAATTCTAAGGAAGAATTTCGGTAAACGACTCCGAAGTCCTTTATGAACTTTACGTTTCGACAAATGATTAATGGACAGAAATCTCGTCTTTCGTCGGATATTTCAAGGCGCGCTATCAAATGAAAGCGTCATGATTATCAAAAGTCCGAAACTATGTGTGAGGAATTGGTTGTGGCCTGTTTTAAGATTTCCACCCGGGAAGAATGATGGAAACCATGTAAATCACTTTAACATCAAAGCTTCGTGATTTAAATAAGTCACGTAGTGTTAAATGACTGCGTTCTGGGATGTTGCATTGTGTAATATGGTGGAAGTTTACAGACGTTTCACAGGTGTTTTCTGCCTCCATCATCAAGACTATAAGTATGACAAACATCTCTGAAACGTCGGTAAACTTCTACCAGACTACACGTCGCAATATCCCAGGAGACAGCCATCTTCATATTCGCCGCCATGAGAACCATAAACCTCGTCACGTACTGTTTACAAAGGTGACATTTTGGTGACTACAATTATGGGCTGTGGAAAGATTGGACTGAAATGAATGCGTATAAAGTTTTGGTTGGGAAGCCTGTTGTAAAACTGTCATTTGGATAACCAAGGAACGTAGGGTTAAGATAGATTTTGAGGTTGAAGTTGGCCCAGGTGGCGTGCAGTGACAGGCTTCTGTGTCAGAAGTCCTGGTACAAGAGTGCTAGGTATTAGTGACATATCTTCACTGATTATGCTCACTTATTCCTCTTGCTTGTAACAGGCAAGCAGTCGGTCAGTCTGATCGTGTGACAGTGGAAAGGGACATGTGTCTTGAGCGGGTGGAAAATTTTGTCTTGAATCAAAAGCGCCTTTACACAAGGCGCACGATGTGAACGCATATAAGGGAGATAACGCCTGTCTGTTAGTCTGTTTCGTATCTGCAACTACTGAAAGGATTTTAATTAAATTCGGTAGCAGGGGGTGGGGGACAATAGGGAAATTAGCGGGGCCAAGTTAATTTCGATTCTTATAGATTCAGTGTTCTGCTATTTTAAATCGGGTTTTACTTAAAACTTTTTTAAAAAAAAACGTCTGTACGACTGCGTGGTCTGAAACTTTTTGAGACATTTTTCTGGTGTGGTGAACGAGGTACATCAAGTTTCAATGTGCAGTGGAGCGATGCATTTGCAACAAATGACTTCTATCTGCAATGCAGGGATATCAAGTTCTGAGAGGTATGTGAAGTGAGAGCCCATTTGGAAAATATTCATGTCTAGCTTGATAAAAATGTATGTTTGTCTAACGAGGTAAGGGATGTGTGCAGTTTAATTAGTGGGATGTAATGAAACAAATATTATATTAATAGAGACTGGGATTCACTTCTTGTAAACCTGCGTACTCTGGTAGAAGTTTACCGAAGTTACAGAGGTGCTTGCTGCCTACATGATCAGTGCGATGACGTCTGTCATGTTGGCAAACTTCTCTCAGACTACACGGCGCAACACACTAGAAGACAAGTCATTTTCAAATGGTAAGTTCTGTATTTCTGATCACAGCGCATTTGAAAACGGATGAGAAATGTCAAAAGCAGTCTCAGAAAGTCCCTGATTTCTCATCGGAATTCCTGATACATCCTAAATGAAGACGGCTTGTGTTTAGTGGACACAGAATAACTCCGAGCTGCTTGTAATGGTACACGTACACAGAGTTGGCGGAGGGGGTGGGGGTAGGCGATAGCTTATACGGAAAGAGCCACCCGTCCTCTACGTTTAGGCTGTTTCTGTAGCGCGGGTTGAGGCGTGCGCCTGCATTGCCATTTTTTCTTTGTTCACGAAATGCGATGTGGTGTGAAAGTCAGTGCATCGACATACCACCCATTGTGTCGTTATGAAAAGCGAAGAAGAATATTTTCAGTTACACTATTCGTGCATAAACAGACCCTTTACCTCTGGCTCCTCCTTGACCTTCTAATCTACCTTCCACTCTTACTGTGGCGTAGCTCAAGCTGGGACTTATTTCGCGTCCACCGTGTATTTTGCAATATAATTCTACGAGTATTTAAATGGGACAAACTCTATGGACATGCTGGCCATAAGAGCGGTTTTCAGGATAATTTCTCTGATCAATTTGTTCTAGTATAATTGTGAGATTTTAGGGCAACATTCCACTCGGACAGGCTGTTCCAAATTAGTTTGGTTGACTACATATAGACAATCATGGCAATGTTTCCATTATTCCAAAGCAGCCGTAATGGAAAACAGCAACACAACAACACTGCCGGTTGGCTGCCACATGCTTTTCTCTTAATGAAGTGCGCCTAGATAATGGTATTACTGCCTTCCAGTGCACACATATAGAGGCAGACAATTATAGCCCATGGGCGGGGGTGGGCGTACGGTGACAGCTGGGTACATGCGTGACCCCTCTTGCAACATCCCCATTATTTGGTTGTGTAAACTTTTCATTCTGTCCATTGTTTGGTTACAAGAGGAGGGATCCACCATCCGTACACAATCCTATGGACTACTTTTTTATGTGGCCAAATTGAACTAATGTGATGTTGAAATTGATGTCATTTCATCAATAATTTGCAAACTCAAAATATGCAATATAGACTTTAGGCATATATTAAAACCAGAGACGCATATAACCCCACATGTGATAACGCTTACATTGGACACGAATTAATTTAATTTTTGTATTCTGCAGCAAATGGACTACTTGCATTTAATCCTCTAAAGCACAATGGTAACTTAAGGTTATATGTACCACCTACTTAACGTAACATTTTTAGGTTTAGTTTGATTCTCACAATAAACAGTTGTTATTTCCTTGAACAGCATAAACCAGTTATCTTTGAAATGGAGACGTATCGTGTTTCTGTGATGCAGGAACTGAATTTGAGATGTTATTAACATCAGCTTCGTGTTTGAAAGGACTAATAAATCACAGTTTTTCGTTCTTGTTGTGATATTGCTGGAGTAGAGTACGCATGAATTATGAAAAAAGGACATAGAAACATGATTCTGAGCGCAATTAGATCAACCTGCCATGACCAAAACATGTTTGCAGTTTGGAAGGCGTTTTGAAGCTAATGAAATATGGTAGTACTTTCTTCAGCAAATAAAATCCTGACATTCTAACTCTTCATAATAGGTGAGAAAGGAATTATAAAAGACTTCTATGTAGTGCCGTTTATTTGCGCTTGTGTGGTTTTCGGTATTAATGTTATGAACACGAAGAGTGCCTTATGTATACACCGCGTCTGATCGTCCGTCTTCCTAGCTCAATTTATCGTCCATTTATGTTTCGACTCGTGAAGTTTTTTTTTGTCGTATTTTGTAGAAGTTAACTAGACAGGCCCATGACTTTAGGCTGTATCCTAATATTATAAATATGAGTCTAATAATTTAAAACCAGCTGAGTATAAGGTCTTAGAAGGATTAGGTGAAACTGTTGCCAACCCTGACAAGTAAACATTCGCGAAGACATACGAAACACACTAAAAAAAGGTAGATGCTTGCCTTCGAAGAGATGAACTTTTTCAGCTTCTTCTGTAAATCCGTTCTGCAAATTCTTCGTAACAGATAAAAAGTAAAAAGAACTTTTTGTTGTTGTTGGGTTGATGTCACCAAAGCTTACCAAAACTGTTGTAGGTTGATCTGCGTTTTGAACGGAACACTCTTTAATTCTTTCGTGAAATATACAGTAAACTTAGTTTCGTAATAAATTAAATCGACTTTGTTATATGCGAGAGATGACTACACGAGAAATCGATTTACCGCTATATTACATCTAGATCAATAAAGATATCGCAACACGTATTTATAGCGAGTCAAATACACTGAAAGGGTCTTGGAAATAATGAAAAGACCAGCGGAGTAAAATTGACTACTTTCTGTGAAAAGAAGTTACTGCCATTTAACAATGGATTCAGCAGTTTGAATTAAGGTAACTTGATAACATATTCAATGACTATATCAGCCGAAGAGACGTGTCTGTTTGTGTAACAGTGTAAGCCTCATTTTAACCCCTTAATACTGACTCGATGCAACCCCATGCGCTCACACCACATACTGCGAGACAAATTGGAGACAAATGTCAACCTCTCACAGTCAAATGTAAGTCCAAAGGGAAAGAAGCATTCTGCCTAGCAAAAGGCGTGTAATGTTTCGAAATGGACAAGTTTATCGTTCCACGAACACCAGGTAAAGAGTAATTTTAGCTTGGAGGGATGCATGACAGGGGGAACAAATAAGACGGGAAATAATAGGGAGGTGTCGACTGCTACTTTTAATAAAAATAATGCAAACCGTGACGAAAGATTGTCGAGTGGGAACGACTTGGTTTAAAGCTGATGAAACTAAGTACATTGAACTCTGTGGAACAAATAGGATGCTGTAGGCTTGTCCCAGTGACGTTTAAATTGCTGCATCTTACACTAGCCCATGGCATATAATTAAGTGTTAGAGAAGACACAGAAATAAGAATGAAAAACACCGTGTACTGACCCAGAAGGTATAACACATTATATTAATTTGTGTTATAGTCTTTTGTCTTCCGTGCTTTTGTATGTATGAAATACTATTTGAGTGTGTGGGCTGGATACGGTAATGAACCTGTACTTGACTAGCTGAAGGTACTATAAGCTTCTCAAGGACCGTGTTCCAATGAATTATTTATGCTCCAGTCTTCTGTCGTATACCTCATTTGACATTGAAAGTGCAGATTACTTCTATCACAACCGGGTCATTTACGGTTAGGCCTGGTTGCACGTCTGATTTGAGTTAGTTCATTTAAGAAGAAATAGTTTTTACTTACATTTGTCTTTGAATTGAACTTAGTATATTGGCCGGATGGGACTAGAATAAGACAGCTTAACTCTTTTTGGAAAACTGATAAACATATCTCGAATACTGCTAGTAGATTGGATCTGCCAAAGAATTCGTATGACCGCCATGTTAGTGTCTGTCTTGATAGGGGTTATTAAAATATGGTATCGTGTTGTATAGAGTTTCTTAAAGATTTTAGTTTTTTTCACAAACATCAGCGTTCATGTACTACGTATTAGTGAAGTACTGTTTTTGTATAAAAGTCTCAAAATTCGCTACTGAAAATACAGAAGTTCGTGTTTGATGTCGGTATATAAGTACATTATAGGTTACCATACCTTCTAATTTAGGAAAGTGATTATGAAATCTAAAGTTACAGTCAGAATATTTCATTACGAGCAAAAGGTTCGAAACAAATTTCTTCCATTATCTCCTCCTACACTGCCAATCATATATTCGGCCACATATGTATCAGAAATGTGGATAAGAACTTTCCATTTGTGTCTTCTATAATATTCCAGCACCAAATCCGCTATTCAGGCTTGAGTAATGTCCGTTTTTGTTCGGACGTGGCGTGTACACATCGGTTAGGCTACATCCCCCATTAACGAGGCACTGCCGGTCACTTGCAGCTCTGTTTTCTTTTTTATATTTCGCTATTAAGTCCATGTATGGGAGCTTGAGCTTATGAGATCGTTAATACCTTAATGGACTGTACGAGCAGAATCCTTGCGGCTGGCGACATCGCCTCTACTAAACCTGAGCTGTGGTTAGTGCGTATCAATCACTTGCCCCATATTACATGTTCTGTCTGCCAACATGTACTAGTCATTATTTGCTCTATGTAATCAAACACGTTCTTTTGAAGACAATCGCCTCTGTGATTAGATGCTTTTCAGCTACGGATGAAATTATTATTTTCGCTAAGAAGGAAATAATGTAATGGTCGAAAGCGCTGTCGATTTGGAACACGTGTGCGTAGAATAAACGAATTTTATGTTTGAGTCACGTTTCTTTAACCCTTGAATCCTACAGTCATGTTACCTGTTGTCGTGTCATTAGCTTCTGATTTAATACTCTCAAAAGAAAGAATGTGTCGAAAATACGTTTTGAGTTTTCGGAAAACGTTCACAGTCACAGTCGAGTGGTTCGCACTTCTTCGTATTTGGGAGATCTGTGATTGAGCCCCGAGACAGGATATTCCGTCATTTTTGTAATTTTTCGGGCAAATTCTAGAATAGTACCTTAAATTAGGCCACGACGTTTTTCTTCCATATTCACTCCCAGCTACTGCAGTGAGTTTAATGGAGACAACGCGTTGCTCCCGTCAGCTGTCAGATATTTCCATTTCTCTCTAGTATTCGACACAGCCGTAAAACTTGAATATCGTGTACGGCCTAAATGAACTGCCAAACTCAGCTGAGTTATTGATATCCTTTTGAACTTCCCTTGTTTTTATTCTTCTTCTCTTTTCTTCGCCGATTCATGAATAAATTTGCATGATCGATACCTTTTTCTAGTCTTAAACCATTCTCCCTCACTTTTTGTGGATTTTATCTTTTTCCCTAATGTTTATACCATAGCAGTTTTTATGTTCACCTTCGTGCCAATGACTACCTTTATTTTATACAGAATATAAGTAAATCTCGAGCGACCCACTAGCATATGTGTGATTGAATATGCAGTATTGGCCACGAAAGATAACTTAACATTTCTGTTGTTGTAATGAAGTAATATGCAGAAGAGTGGTCTGGTCACAAGTTCCGTGTCATTTAGATTCTTAAGATTAAGATTTTTAAGACAGTTTAGTATTTTTACATTTTTTGACTTATTTGTACGAACCGTTTTAGTGTCCTGTGTTTATGGTTGTGCTACTCCATGTTCCTTAAACTGTGTTCAGAAGAATGAAAATACGGATTTCTACTCGGCTTGATCTTTGCAATAATCTCTTGTCTCTAGGACTTACGAGCAATGCTAATGTCGAAGAGATTTACTTAGTCCGTATTGACACCGCTGTTGTATAAAAAAAGCACGCGGAATTGAATATCAGTTGTTATTTGAAATTTATGCTCTTGTACAAACTTGGTTAACGTCTTACGGCTATTTTGAGATTACAGACTACTTCTCATATACCGACGAAGACTGAGTCACCGGGATTCGTTCCGGCATCCAAAGCCGGTTTTCCTACCTCTCTCCTTCTCTAAGGCCTACAATGGTTATGCTGCATTGGGAAATCCATTCTTAATAATTAATCTGTCCATATTATTATTCAGTATTTTCAACGATGCTGGTTTCCCCATGTTGATTTCTTGTAATGTTATTTTTAATATGATCCTTTCTTAAGAACTTCGCCAGTGGTCCATGAAATTTCATTTACTAAACTTCCAGTAATTTTCATATTTACAAGGACCTTATTTTGGATCCAAAAATTAATGTAGTTTTTGCTGTATTTTAATAAGTTATACTTCGTATATTTTTGGTCATATTATTTCCCAAACATCTTGTTATGATTCCACTTGTTTTATTCGGATTAAGAATTGTATTATTAGGCTGTCATTGTCTGCTTCTGTGATAACGGATTATTGTGCTACCAACATATCTATTATTTGTATGTACCTACACAATAATTTGACTACCTGTTGTAGTATAAGTATCTGCGCGGAGATGGAATACGCGATGTATTTCATGTAGGCATTAAAAATTATTGCCTCTGTAAATATAATGATAAGTATAAGATATTTAACGAGAATGTACCTGAGTATATTTTTCTTTCAAGAAGTTATATGAGGGAAAACATTTCAGAGTTTGTTTATAATTTATTCCCTTTGAGATCAAGTACATGCATACAGCTGCTTTGCACTTTAATCCAACGCATGTGTGCCTAATTTCACGAGAAGAGTGTTGCGTTCTTTTTTTATAGGAACAATAAAGCAATAAATTTTCATTATGTTCTCATCAAGAAATGGATGCGTGTCCACCCTGACAAGGCGACCGCATTACAATATTGCTGCTCTCGCCTGGGTGTTGCACTTATGTACAGCACGACCAAAGCAATTAGAATATACTGAGAAATCCAGTGCTGCTGGAGGGACAACATAATATTTTGTTCAGGTATAAACGAGGTCTTTGTGAATGTGACTCTTAAATAGAATGCGCAGAATTTTACTTTCGGACCGTAATGCGTCATCATGTCATGGTGTTCAGGGACGGGAATAACTTCATTTTACACACAATAGACCTATATGCCTACGCCGCCTTACTATTTTGGTCTGCATGTAAATATCTGTTTTGTAATTATGTTTAATTGCTTGAGATCTGATTTTTTCACGGCGGTGGAGATGTCGATGCTGGTCTCCTAGGTTTGATGCTGCGTGGATTTTTAAGTATATACCATAGTTTCGGAAGAATATATGAGTTACTTCATCACTGAAGTTGGAGGTATTATTTTCCTCCGAAACGTTAGTGTCTACTTACAAGTCCACATGGCGTTGGAACCCGTAAGATCAACTTCATTGTCTTCACCTTTTTGAAAATCTCGGGCATCACAAAACTGGTATCTTGGCCCTAAAATAAAGTCAACTTGAAGCTTGGCTAATAGCCTGAATTGTGAATAACACTTACTTAAGTCTGGAATTGTGACTTACCGTGTGGGACCCAGCTGTGGTTGCACGTGTCACAGTAGCGTATATTCATCTTGCCTGGCGTGAAGCATTCACACGAGCAGCTCGGAACCGTGCACCGGATAGCCTGTAAAATAGCAAGCGTCTTATGTTATCCCCGGATATCATATTTTGGGTTCTTAAATTATGAGATGTGCAAGAAAATCCAGTTTTAATTCACATCTGTCATTCGCCTTTTGGGTTGTTTCGCCCTGTAGACTTTCGGCTGTTTCAAGATCTTACAGAAATGCTGACTTCATTTTTAGGACTCAAGTGTAGAGGGTTAGGTACACGATTGAATCTCATGTCAGCCCTGAAAATGTTGGCAGTATGTTCCTTCGTAATGTCGGTTACAGCCGAACGACTACGCGATGTAACCACCTTAAAGAAAAGACCGCTGTTTTTATTCACATAAACCACAGTAAGAATTTCAAATCCACTTTAATGTACGTGTTTAATTTCTGCTAAAATTATGTTTAAAATTATTAATGAAATGTTCACCTCCCCCAAGATTTTAAACGTGTAAAAATTAAAACACTTCCTCGCGTTCTGTTGGTTATTTCGTGGTAACAGGTTTCTCGGTTTTTGTCTCCAGTGAATAAATGTTAGGAGTTTCGCTGTCGCCTTTGTCTCTTGAGTTATCGGGACGTGTCATTTCATAACATGTGACACTATTATGCCATGGATCAATACGAATTTGTTTTCTCAAGAGGAAATGACAAGAGTGTTCAGTTTTAATAAACGATAGCCAGCACACTTTCCCATTTCACGACCCGCCACTGCATATGGCTCCCTTAGCCTGTCACTGTCACACTTTCTGGGTGAAAGATGACGACAGAAAAGCAAGCCTACACTTTGATATTTCCCTTGGCTCCTTCCTTTAGAATTAAATTTCAAATTCAAATTGACACACAGTGCATTCTTCTCCTTTGTTCTTTCAACCAGAAACATGATGTTAGAAGGCGATGTTTCAGGTTCACAAGGTCGCGAGTACGAAGATGACACAAATTTACCGACGTTTCACAGGTACTTGTTGCCTCCATCATCAGGATCCTTGGTGGCACCAAGTACCTCTGACACGTCGACAGACTACACGACCTAAAAACCTAGAAGACATTGTCTTGATGCGAGTTAAAGTTTGGAACAGTGATTTTAAGACTGCAAAATTAATTTTCTGTACATCAGATTAATGTTTTCTAAATCTCGCCTTTTCTGGGATCTGTCTATCTTTACTCTTCGTCTTAATATACTGTTTGGTCTTCTGACTGGTACTTCAGATCACCAAGCAATTATCATTCGCTGGACTTGCTCATAAAAGCATATTCTTTTATAGTTAAGGTATTTGTAATCTTTTTTATCATAAATACGACTCCATGATTACTGATCACTGCTGTATTAAATTTGGGCGAACAGGTTTTCAACGAAAATGTGTTATACGAGGCGCGTCCTCAAAGTAAGTTTCCCACTCGTCCCACAGCTAGCAAACCTTATATTGCGCGAAGCGACTGTGCGTACGTGATAGAGCAATGACGTAGCATGGCGCATGCACTAACGGCACCTCCCGCGTTCTCACAGTAGCATCGTTGCAGCTGTTGAAGATGGAGGTTCTTATTCCAGCTCCCGCCGACTGTGAAGTGCGGTCAGTGATAACGATAGGCCGCACACGGCTCGACGGACAGCAAGTCTCCTGCAGGAGTTCAGCTGGGAGGTGTTTAATCATTCACCCTACAGCCCGGACCTCGCTCCCAGTGATTTCCATCTTTTCCTACACCTCAAGAAATTCCTGTCCGGTCAGCGTCAGCGTTTTGAGAATGACAGAGAGGCGGAGATGGTTGTCACACAGTGGTTCCAATCCCAGGCGGCAGACTTCTACGACACAGGTATTCAAAAGTTGGTCCCACGGTATGACCAATGTCTCAATTCCGGTGGCGAATATGTTGAAAAATATCTGGACACTTGCTGTATCTGTTGCAATAAATATTTCCATGAAATTGTGTTTTGTTTCTGTAAACGGCCCCAGGGAAACTTACTTTGAGGACGCGCCTCGTAATTCGCTGTTTTGAAACTCCATAGGAGATTTACAATGTCGACTGTCTTCTGGGATGTTGCGCCGTATAGCCTCACAGAAATTGACCCACCTTTCAAAGAATAAGCAGGGCGATTGCCCTTTGAACCGTCGGTCAACTTCTACGAGACTACGCGGTGTAACGCGTCTGTAGGTACCATTTTCGTAATCTCGTTTAAAATCTCTGGATTATTTTTCAGACCCGACTATAGTGATAATTTTCAAATTTTAGAATTATTTTTGTCGCTGAATGTTGCACCCAGTTTTGTTTCTTACTGTCTGTGTTTCAGATAGCAAACGTGTAATGTTTACCATTAGGGCATTTATGTTTAATCCTGACTCGTTGTCTTATTTTAAGCATCGTGACGTAATGCGCTTGTGTAGTGTTGATTAGTTGTTACTTTCTTTTGCGATCTATGCAGGAAGTGACCCTTGTTCTTCAATTTCTTAAGATCGTAGCTGCTCACACACATCATTAGAGAATTTGAATCGTTTTACACAGCTGTCTGTAACAGTTTTGCTCCTTATCAGTAATTTTCACACAGCGCCGATGATATCACAGCTCATATATCGCCATACCAATATCGAAAACAAGTAACAGGCGTAACTTTTAAGTAGTAACGTTTGGTATGGATTCATAATTTTTAGCTGTGAGAATGCCAATTAAATAAAGATAGAGGCAGAACAAGGGAAATTAGATAATTCCGAAGAAACGTGACCTGGGGCTTCTCTGCTACAGTGCCACATGGACTTGTCGATTCTGTGAGTACGGTCAAAACAGTTGAAAATATCGGGGTGAACACAAATGATTTGAGCGGTTTCAAACATTTATTTAAGAAAAATTAAATTACATACAGAATTGATCCTTAAATCATTAAAAGAATTTAAAGAACTTTTGTATCTTGCGGGAGAAGTTATGTAATTCCGTGGGCAGTCACAAGTAGCGCTACTGTTGACGTGGCAGCTGTACCCGAATGAGCGTTTTGTGTGATCGCGTACCATTTCGAAAAATCTGTGGCCACTGTTCAGTGGGTGTTTCGGAGCAAGTTCCATAATGCCATCCACTTGTGAATTAAATTTGTTTTCTCGATCTGAGTGGCAGTTTTACAACATTTGGTCTTCTAGTCACCGTTGCTGTTGTTACGTCATTTCTTCTGCATGCCGTAAATAATTGTTGAAAATTGACTTTAAATGATGCAAGTTTTATTTCTGTACGTCTTTTACTTTTTGTTAAATACATATTTTAACCGGAGTTAATTTGTGATCATCCTGTAGAGTATCTAGATGATCATTTTCTGCGAGGTGTCGGTCAGGACATCTGTTCAGTGATTCAATACGCGTATCATCATAAGAAGAAAGTTGCGGGTCAGTCTGTAGAATGGGATAACCTGCATGGTAGCGCTAGCAAGTAGCTACACTACATGCGGTAGATGCTCAGAACTAGGGTATTCCCCCTAGAGACCTAACGTAACCCCTCTTTATTTTTACGCCACGGAAAACGTACGGCCATTGTTTTATGTCAGGGAAATTGGAGTCAACCTCAATGTTACCACGGGGAGCCCTTAACGAGCCCAATTTGAATATATTTGACATGGATTTTAAAAGACCGTGAATTTTTATTACGCGTCATCTGTAAATATTGACCCCCCGAGGCTTTTACTCTGCTGATGTAGAGGGAGAACGGAAGGCGATATAAAGCAAGGAAGACAAAGTAGTCAGTAGACCTACAGAAACGAGGAAGGTATGATCATACGACAGTCCAGTGCTCAAGGCGTTATTACATTTGCATCCGGATTGAAACTGCTGGATGTCGGCCATATCTGAAGAGATTGCATTGTGATTAGAAAACAGAGGCAGTGTGAATTTATTTATTTATTAATCTATTTATTTGTGGTTTAATTAACGACGTTGTTAGTGGATTGCAGATAATCAGTGAAAGGATGTGAAGAAAACCTTGCATTTGCCTGGAAGGATTGAGCAAAACCACGAAATATCTTATTAAGGATATCCAGTCTCCGGGCCGAGATTTGAAAACGGGTTCCGCCTAATATGAATCAGGTGTGCCAACCACTCTAGCGCGAAGTTGGTTTACAGTCTATACTTCATCATGCAGATCTGTTCAGGATTTCTCATACAGTAAGACTGTGTTGATGGTTCATGGACATGTGACGTGCGTACGCCTGTTCCATAATGCTCTTCCGAAAGTGTCTCAACGCTGAGGGGAACGATCCAACTTGGGGTCAATGTAATGCATCAGTGTTGGCAACTGAAATTCCTTAATTTTCAGTTCGGATCTCTTACAGTATGGTTGTTTGGTCTCCATTAGCCTCGCGGAACATTTAAGAAACCTCGCAGTAAATAAACTACACGAACGAGAACAACCTATGGATCATATTTTAAGCGGAGAAGAGTTTCTTGACCTTTTGACTGAAAACTTGTTTTCTGCGGTTCTCTTAACTCGCTAATTTAACAAATAGACATAGTTGTGAGTTACGCGCTAAAGTATCATATCTACCATTCATATTATATATCTTACTGGCAGTCATTTCGTTGTTCTTTCAACAATTTCAAGGGAACGGATTTTTTCCATTTGTCTTTTCATTATATACATATAGTTATGTAAATTCGTACTTTACAGGAAAAGTAGAATAAAAAATTGGGGGTTGATAATTACAATACAATACAATACTTTACATACACAATGGATTCATGCTAATATAGTTACGATGCGGTGAAGACTAATAATGTCATGACAATTCTGATTGGGATAATTGCGTTTCGCAAACTTTACATAGTAGTAGCCGTAATACACACTTTGTCAGTAATTAATCATTTTAAAGTCCAATGGCAATTATATGTACCATCTGCTTTAACAGTCAGTAGCTTTGCATTTGTATTTATCTGTTTCGTAAGATTGTTGCTGTAAACAGCAATTGTTTCTTTCAACAGCATTAACAAGTTGATCTTTGTAATGGTGAAGTATAATTTTCTTCGAGATACGGACTAATTTTTAAATGTTATTTAGCCAAGCTTGGACTACATAGGGTTAAGTTGTTATATAATATCAGAGTTATAATTAATCTTATAACTTTAAAATTCCATCAGCTATACTTTTAAAATCAAACAAAATATACAGGATGATTCAAAATGTTAGGGCCAAACTGAAGGAGCGTATAGAGCGACTCAGAGAGAACAACTTTCGAATAGGAATCCATGTCCTCCGAAGTTATCCTGAGTCATTCGAGGCCATTGAAGGTAGGGAAGTCTGATAACTTATCGCTGAAATAATCGTACTTTGCTATTCTCCTACTAGCTTAATTTTGTTTTTTATTATTGTACAAGGATTACATTAGTACTCTTACAAACCAAATTATTTCAGCGGTATGTTATCAGACTTCCCTACCTTCAATGGTCTCGACTGACTCAGGATAACTTCGGAGGACGTGGATTCCTATTCGAAAGTTGTTCTCTCTCTGAGTCCCTCTATACGCTCCTTCAGTTTGGCCCTAACCTTTTGAATCATCCTGTATTTAAAGTAAATATCGTAATATTATTTTATGTTTCGAATTACTGTAAAAGAAGATGGAGCGTAATTTTTTACAGGCCTGCAGTTAACGTAGGCACACGTCAGTTTATAGGCCTTCTGCCTAACCTAAGAATTGTGCTGAATGTCAGGATGAGAAACAGGGCAGCGTCCTAGAAACAATAGAATTATGTAGGCAGCAAGTTGCAGAGAGGAGTCTATAATCTGCTCTCTGCCTGTTAGGTGTAATAGAGGAAAGTATCGCCTATCGCTTCCGTTCGAGTCGTGACTGAACTGCTGTTCTTCAAACAAACTCGCTATCAGAATTACGAAGAAACATTGTGAGAGTACAATAAACGTGATCATTCAGAGTTCTATGACGGTGAAACGTGACTATTTTATTTCTAAGAATTTACTGTTAAGTGAAATCGCTTTTGTTTCTGATTCTTATTCAGAAATTAAAATTTAAGTGTTTCTGGAAAGTCACCATTTCAATCACATTGCTACTGACGCCATGAAGCAAAGTCTACTTTTAGAAGCTGATAGTCGCTCAGTTAAAAAAATTGCCGCCTTTTATAAAACTCGAAGATTGGATACTAATTGATAACATGTCAAATTTTGTTTAAAACTAAACATATGACGCAGACATTCTGTAGATTTAGAAGAAGTTCTGTTCTTTAATCTAAATGCAAACTGTCAGTTCAGTTGGTTTAGGATCAGCTCTCGGCTTATCGGTCTTTGGCATTTATGTATCATATACTTTTGTTTCTTTCCTTAGTACTGTAAGTTCGAGGTGACATAACGATACACCATCAATGACGATATTGGACCTACTTTTTATAATGAACCGTCCTTCAATATATGCCTAGGCCTTTTAATATATAAAAGCGCTTCAGTGTTTCTATAGTAACCCTTTAAAACCGCAATGTGTCCCACCTGCTTAAAAATCCATTACTCATCATTTTGTATTCATGGCTTTTATATGATTCTCATTGTAAACAGCGAATATTTCCTTAAATTTCATCCACAAGTTTATCTTCATAATGGTAAAGTGTGGTGTTTACTTTGCGGTACGGACTGAATTCTTAAATATTATTTAGGCGAGTTTCTGCTTCAAATGTTTAATGTTTAATGTTAGATCGTTACACTCTTCGGATAACTTTCTTCGTTCCTTCCATAATTACGGGCAGGCTATTAATAAAATTCAAATATATTTTCGTGTTTTTATATTTGTTTTGTTACGTTGCTATTCCTGCCCCCCGCCCCCAAAGCCTTCAATATATTTTACAACAGCCCCAGGCTAAAGACAATACATGTCTGCACTGCGTGTCGACAAGCGTTTGTAGTTGCAATCTTCCGCGCCATAAGATCCAAGGTCCCATATTTTCCGGTTACTGGCAAGAAAAGAGAACTGTAGAGATACAAAGAAATACCACCGAAAGAAAACTACGGGTAAAAGAACTGGAAAGAGCCAACAGAAGAAGATAATATATCTCTCCTCTTCCTCCTCCAAGACATGCACCAATTCTTCTTGCTGGTGACGTTCAAGATGGTCCCCTCCTTCCATCACATTTGTCATATATGTGTGTGTGTGTTTGTGCATGTGCGTGCAATATGCTAAAGAAGGTAGTCCCTCGTGCACTTACTAATAAAACAATTGCCCTCACTTCGTCTCCCCCCATCCAATAATTCTCCAAATCCACTCACCCCCGAGAAATTTGTTATAATAGACTATTTCAGCAGGCATATATATATCGTTCACATTGCCTAGTTTTCAGCTGAATATCTCGTTATTTCTTTTAATTTTAGTTTCATCTGCACCGTCGCGAGTAGTACTTCATGTTAATTCCTCTTTTGTTTCAGAATTAAAAGTTATTATCTGAAGAATTCCTTACACACATTGCAATTGGTTTGAAGCTAGACCAAAATAAACACGACTGGCGGTCTTCTGGGGTGTTACGCCGTGTAGTCTACGTTACACGGCGCAACGTTCCTGAAGACAGTCATCTTCATATTCGCCGCCGTCAGAACCTGAAATCACTGCCAGTGTTGAAAATTTGCTTGTTACTATTTATTATTTTATTATTATTATTATTTAGTGTTCTGTGTGACGACAGGTCCATATGAACAGGATCCTTCCATCCTTTTCTCGGACTGGGACCTGTTCATATACGTTCTTGGCAGATGATCCAGAAGTGGTTTGCCATTGCCTTCTTCTGTGTGTGAAATGGAGTAATTGTTGGGATGCCACGGAGGAAAACTCCGTGTTGCCTAGACCACGGCCTTGCCCAACACAAGTTATAAATTCGGGCACCGCCGGGAATCGAACCCGAGACCCCAGGATTACAAGGCCTTCTTATTTTCTTATTTTGGAACCGCCTTTTCCGTCAGTGGAGTAGCACAATTCTTTGTGTCTTGTAGAACGTTCATTTTCTGATTTAGATTCTACCGTTTCCATACACAACGAAATTTCTCTGTTACATCTAAGCATAAATATTTGTAGCAGTGCTACGTAATGGTCGAGATCGAAGTTCCACGCGGAACACTTGCATATTGGAAGACATTTTGCAACAAATGGGATGAGAAACAATTTCGGTTGCGGTATACGAAATGTCGTGATATAATTTATGGCTTTTCTCTCGACACAGTTTTCTTCCGTCTTTTCGCTACAGCGGGGCGGAACTCACGAAGATAATAACCACCAACATCTCTAGACTATATATTCTACTATCCCTAAGTCTCCACAGCTTCCTTCATACGCTTCTCACTTCCTCTGTCTTTGTCTGTCTTTTGCTGTACCATCCAACCGAGAAGCAATACCAATGATGATTCATGGCCGAGAAAATCCACCGAAAAAACCTTACGTGAACCACTCTATCAAATTTATAGTTTAAGGATACTCTTCCTGAACTTAAGGGAAGACAGTTGCTTTGCTGTGTTGGTGACAGCTAGAATAGTAATTAAAATAATAATAATGGACAGCTTGGAGCGTTTTGTCGGGAGACTAACAACTTCTGGTCCTAAAATACGTTGTCATGTTTCGAAATATTACTTACGTACACTGAAGATACAATCGTAATGTGACTTTGACCAATACACCAGCAGCTGCTACTACTAATATTACTACTACTACTACTACTGCTACAAAGAATAATAGTAATAATAATAAATGGCAGTAACCCAACTTCAGTTCTTAATTTTAATGCTCTTCATTAACAGCCAAGTGGCCAATTACACACATAGCATAATAAAAAGAAGAAACGTGTAAGAGAATTGATTATGGATGGTGTTACTTTTAAACATACTTAAGAATAAATAAGTTAATTATAATTATAATAATAAAGTTTGATAACAGAAAAGTTTATATATTTCCAAAATTTCTGAGGTTCCCTGTTACAGTTCTGCATTTCTGGCTTCAGTAGTTTTATCTTTGTATCACGGCCTATTGACTTGCTGAACATTACCGAATGTCACACCCTTAGACCGCGTTATCTACAAAGCAACGTCTTTTGCTCGTTTCGGTTGAGAGTCTGTAAGAAAGCAGAACCCAGAAGACAAGCGTGGGAAGCGACACAGTGAGGTGTCATTTTTGTAACCCTTCAGCTGTTTGTTCGTCTGCTTGGCAGAGCAGAGAGTACCTGCTCGAGATCGATTTAGTGTCTCCCGGTGTCACGAACACGGACACTGTTGAGGTTATGTCCGAACATTCGATTACCGAACTGTGACATGACATGAAGAGAGACATGGTAGAAAACAACGGGTAAAGGATGACAGTGAACAGTCTGAAGGTCGATGTGCAGAAACCGTGCAAATGCCATTTTAAGATGACAAGACCTCAAACCATGGGTAAAATGTTTTTGAATTCGATTCCGAACAGAACCTAAATCTTTTATAAGAAACAATATAATCCAGATATCTGTTATGCATTAAGCTTCTCTGAAATGCCATGGCACTTCTACCAGACTACAAGGCACAACTTCCCTAGAAGGCAGTGATTTTCATATTCGTCGCCGTGAGAACCTGAAATCTTACCAGAGTAGAATTTGATAATTTTTTGAATAACGTCTTCCCTTCTCGGAATAGTAAAAAAAATTGTGGATGACATTAAACTGATTATAAATTAGATAGTGCAATCACGTAAAAGTATGAGACAACAGTGTAATAACATACATATTTTAGAAAAGTGAAATATTCCATTCTTGTTCTAAGGATCATAATGCTGTATCAGACCGTGATAATTGAGCAGTATAAATCTAAAACGGCCTATAACGCACCAGAATGAGATAGGCAACTTTCCATACATTGATTTCTGTGCACAAAGCGAGTAATGGAATTTTACAATCAAACAAGAACCGAAGTACAGTGACACCACATTTTTCCTCCTAGACCAGTAGCTTCAGCCTGACTTTTGTGGGCGTTGCTTGATAACGGTCGCAGTGCGATGTGCTTGTGTTCACTACTTTGAAGAGGAGATGCTTCGGTATGTGTTTCTGTGGGCTCTGTTGTCCATCCACGTGCCTTACTGAGCTAGGACGTGGTGGAGAAACGTGTTAGCAGCCAGAAGCTGCTTTACTGAAGATCTTAGGTGCCGTCAGTGGCGTGAAATTATTAGTTTACACGATGTTCAAATCAATGTTTGCGACTGCATTTTGAGATTCAGTATCTGCCGTTTCTTAGTAGACGAATTGTATCGAAAGACATAATAATGAAACCAGCCTGGAACGAAACATTTTAATAGAGTTAATTGCAGCATGTTTGCAGAAGCTGGGTCCTCTGCGTCTTTGTTGAAATCGGGTTTGCAGCTAGGCCTTTCTTTACCTTTGCTTCCGATCCGTAAACGCTTGACTGCAATGTTGACTAGGTTGCATGTCTTGTTACAAGAGTCGCCATCGTCAGAAATAAATTTGTCTTTCCAGCATTCTTCTAACGGTGCGACGGACATTGCTTGTATATTAGGAGTGGACAGACTTTAAAGGTGGTAACTGTCGTGTATTTTGAAGCGAAAACTCCTTTAATATCATTGCGCCACAATGTGAATATGACCTTACTTTAGTTCAGTTAACATCAATGTACAATTTATTATGTTAAATGTCGCAGCTTGTAACCTGACTCCATAGAGCAGAATCTTTTACGAGAATTTAACAGTAGTTCAGCCAGTCAAGAAATTTCATGCCTTTAATGAAATCCAAATATTCATAACCGTGTTCACAAAATCCCATCACTGGCTCTTACCCTGAAGTAGATTAAAGCAGGCCACACTCCTTCAATATCTCATTAAGATCCAGTTTAAACGTTTTAAAATGAAATGTCAGTAATCCAACACGAATATTTGAGATGAACCTTTAATAGTAGTTTTAAAATAAAATTTTATTAAGCATGAAGTGTTCTGAACCTGAAGTTTTTTTAAAGTTGTGTAACGAATGTCGTAACAAACTAATACCTATAGTAGCATTTAAGAAATAATTGCATTATGTTATACGCCTCATCGCACGGGAGGCTCCTCCTAAATTTCCTAACTTACGAAAAGGAAGTGAGCAAAATGACCATTCTTTTTCATCCTCCATGATTCTATTCGCAGAAATCTAGTCTTGTGACTGCAACTTTTAGTAGTGAAGCGGGTAGAGATATTTCTTAATATAAATGGTTACTTCTCTCAAAGTACACCAGGCATATGTTCGTACAGAGTGTTCAATAATTCATAAATACTCCTCACAGCTTGTAGCTTTGCTCTTAATAAAAAGAAACATTTCACCAGTGGAAATGTTTTGGTTGTACGCCATTTAGTTTGCCGTGTAAGCATATATAACACGGTTTTTAAGTTACGCCCTTTAATTAATTTAAAATAGTGTGGTTGTCCGATCTAGAACTAGTATACCACTGTCTATTAGATAAGATTTCAGTTTGTGCAGTAATAAGGGGAAACAGCACAAGGTAACTTGAATTGTAATTTCGTACCAGTTTTTGCAAAGTCTAATTGTCGGATATTTATCAACTTACAGTAATCAGCGAAAGTGTCGCTTGTGACAAAATTGACCTGTTTAATTTAAAACGTGATTTTACGTCCATAGTCCATGTCCTTAAGCAGGAATTGATGCAAACGTTAGTATCCATTGTGACGCGAAACCGGCTTTATTATGTACAGCTGAGAGTAAATCTCCCTCGAAGCGAAGCTTTTCACTTATAAAGCCCCATCGACCGTTCCCTCATTCAGATGGACCAGGGACATCTCTATGGGATGCTGCTAGCGCTGAGGAGCATTAGTATCATCATCATCATCATCATCTGTATCAGCACTGAGCATTATAAAAATGTTGTGATTGAAAGCGTCAAATTAAATCTCATCCACCGTTCGTTGTAAAGAATTGATTTTTTACACGTGAAATATGCATAGATAGGTAATTAGGAATTTTATTTTGAGGAATGTATTTTAAAACGATGGTGATGTTACAGCTTAGGATTATTTGTGTTTCATGCCTATTAATTTACCCGTCCTATCTGAATGCTGGGTCTGCCTCCCATTTCATTATAAGGTTTGCATGGCGAAGCGGTAACATCACCGAGTGTTGTGTGGCAATTGTGTGTATCTTGGACTGAGAGATAGTACGAATACACGCACCCTGTGGTCTAAAGGCAATCGCTTTAAAAGGTTGCAATCGTTAGAGGGGCGGGTTCTAAAGGCAGGACACGGACATCAAATATTGGCCTAAAGGCAGAACCCGGAGTTCAAAGATTGGCCTAAAGGCAGAACCCGGAGTTCAAAGATTTTCCTAAAGGCAGAACACGGAGTTCAAAGATTGGCCTAAAGGCAGAACCCGGAGTTCAAAGATTTTCCTAAAGGCAGAACCCGGAGTTCAAAGATTTTCCTAAAGGCAGAACACGGAGTTCAATGGTAGGTCTGAATACAACACTTGTAGTTCACAGACTGGTTAAGTCGGACATCACGGGGTTGAGATCTCAGGTCGGAGTCCGGTATCCTGACTTAGGTTTTTAGTTGATTTGCACAGCTTCTTAAGGAAAATTCCGGGATGACACCTTACATTACATGACTAATGCTTTCTTCCACATCATATTTCAGTTATTTCATTTACCATCTATCGTCTTTCGTTATGCAAGCAACTGGAAGCTTTATTAAATAAATTACGAATAAATAATACTAATGAGCAGGCCATCCCTGCTTTTATTTTATTGCATTTAAAACAATAAAGTTACAACGAAGTATAGTTATTTTTCCGTATGGGGTGCGGTAAAACAAATAGAAATTTGAATGTTATGAATTTACATTTTACAGTTTTCATAATCAAGCGACGTTTCAATTAAATTACGTCATGTCATCATACGTTTGTTCAGTTTAGTATCCAAGATCTTAAAAATCTCTTCAAATCTGTCAGTATAGTTAGACATCTGCAGGCAGAAGTGGAGTTAATTCAAAATACTTTGTGTAGTCTATAAATAAAAAAGTCGAACCTCATCGGATACCTGGACAAGTTATAATTTTTTTGCCAAAAGGAAGAAGACTCATTGGACCACCAAAACTGAAATAAATCAATCGTTTCGGCAGAGGTCCCAATCATTGATGATGATGATGATGATGTTATTTGGAATGCCATAATTTGCACACTTAAAAAAAAAACATACTGTTTAGATAATCAGATTAAGGAGGATGAGATGGACTGGGCATGTAGTTTGAATGACAGAAATTTTTAAATTCGTATAAATTTTGGTTAGTGAAGAGACCACTAAGACCTACACGTAGACTGCAGGATAATATTAAAATATTGTTGTGGATTAGATTCATCTGACTCGGGATAGGGGGCAGTGATGGGTTCTTGTGAACATGGTAATGAAACTTCGGTTATCACAAACGGCGGGAATATTTCGACTAGCTGAGCGACTATCAGACTGTCAAGAACAATTTTGTTCTACAGAGTTAATAACTTTGAATAATGTAACATACGATTTTCTGATGTCTGAATAATAGCAGTTAGGAACTGAAGATGGAGCAAATTCGAATTTGCGACCAAGACTTCATTAGGATTGCTCGTTATTACAAAGCGACGAACAAACATTTGAAACAGGCCCTAGAGGAAACCCCCTCCGACCGACCCTACACCCACACAAAATGATTGGCGTTTAGTTGACGACAGCGGATCCGGAAATGACAACAGGCTCCGGAAGTTCCTCCGTGGACTAAATTGAGGGGAGGGAGTCAGAGAAAATAAACAGAGAGCATGGAAAATAAAAGGAATGTTAAATATAAGGGGAAGGACAGAAACTTTGACTTATAACTACCTCAGGTAAAGAAAAGCACGATTTTTTTTTAAATAAGGTTTTGCCCGATGAAGGCGAGGCGCCACACCTTTATCATAACTGTGATTGCCCGGCATGAGTTCTGTCACATCACGTCATTTCTTGTGCTGGCCGTTGTACTAGTGGTAATATAGGTTTTTGTGTGTGTAACATTAGGGCTCATTAGGCACTGCGCGAACCAGTGTAATATTCTCAATGAACTTGGAGACACAACAAGACGCCAATTTCAAGAGCCGTGCAAATAACCGAGAGCGACCAAACATACTATTAAGGAAAAACTTTAAATCGCTGGCAGCCAATTTATTTTGTCTCATTTTTTGTTGTCATTATATCTACAGCCTTCCTCGTTTAACGCGTGAAGACTCGGTAATACAGAACACTGCATGTATCTGTTTAAGGTTTATCAATATTTGTGTTCGCCACCTTTTACACTACAATGTATATGAAGAGAATCTCACTTCAAGTCGGACCTTTTAATCTCGTCCCATACATTATAATCCTAGAGGCTATGATGTAGCCAAGTCAGTTAAAGAGACCTGTCCCTCACAGCAGAGACCCAAATTCAATCGCAGAGTAGTGAGTGGGATTTTTGTGACGCTGGCAGCCTGTTCCAACTTGAAGAACTGTTGGACGTTTTTAGATGAAATTTGGAGGCTGTCCCAAATTCGTGCACATGATTTGCAAATTTACAAACGAAAGTTAAGTACCTTTTTTTCTAAAATTAATAGGTATATACAGATTATTCCATTTAAAACTCAATCCTAAGTAGTAATACACACGAACGCCTTGACACACTAAGCGACGAAAGCGTTTGAAATACTGGATTCCTGCAGTGATAGCAAAGAGAAAATGCAAAGATTCATTAAACTGAAGAAACAATCGGTGGCGGAACACAACAAAATCAGTTGAATGATTTAGTGCAGGGTGTTTTTTGTGGATCAGATCTGCGGCAATCCCGTTAAATGGATGTACGTGAGATCCGATCCGTCCAATACGTGACCTGTAAATGTTAGTTAAAAATTCGCACTGTCAAACAAAACACAAGTAATGAACGGTAAATCAGGCTTTATTTCTCGTGAAGCGAAACTTTAGAAACCCCTATTTTCTGCCTGTCATTTTTTAACTTTCTCAGCTTTTGAAAAAAATGTTCGATGGAGTTTTTTTATAGAAATTAAAAACAAGTTGAGAATTTGGGCCACAGACCGCCTACTTTTTGGCCTGCATAACTTGATCCATTATATATTTTTAATGTTTAAGATAAATTAGGCTATATAATTAAACCGTATAAATATTTCACATTTTTGTACAGTGGACTGTTATTAATTTGAAAGCAAAACACACACACAGTAGGTCATGTTTGTGTATTCAGTAGTATGACTTTTAATTTTGGGTTTTATGTTAATAGAAGACATATTAGTTATCTTTAAAATGTAGAGCCCTAATCTTGTATTTTATTGGAAACTTGAAAGAGCTCCTGTCCGGAACCGCAAGAAGGTGTCGCGAAAACGCGGAGGTTTTGTTCCGTATTACAATGTGATACATCTTTTTTTGGACACCCTGTATATTGTCTTAGAATTAGGCAAATGCAGTTCTGTCTAGCCTCCTGGTACTTTCCCCATCTTAGATATAAATGTTCCGCTAAGCGTTCTGTTCTAAAGACATCTTCAATTCATGTCCTTTAATGTGGATTCAAGTTCCACGTCCATAAGGAGAAGCAGGAAAATTACAGTTGTCTGTATTTTAAAAACAATGACCAAGCACCTTTTATATATGCAGCCGTTTTGTTTAGAAATATAATAAAAATTACCATTTGTGTACAGCTATGTAATGGGCTGATGTTGGGTGGCTGATGAAGATATGGCCATACGACAAAGTGTAATAGAGAAGTAAGATAAACGAGGCAGGGGCAGAGTGAGTAGAAGTTTGCGCGCTATCAATAGGGCTTCTCTTCGTATCGTCTTGACACACAGTCCATCATCGTAGACGAAGAAGAGAGAGGAGATGAGCCATTACTGTCGATTCACCCTCAACGTCTCCATTATGCATACATAGTTCATGTTCCCGTTCTAACAAAAGTCCTGCATCTTCTCTTCGTTTCTTTTTTATACTGTCTTAAAGGGCATCCATCGAGAACCCACGTTCTAGGAGACACGCCACAGAAATAGATGCCCGTGGTATATTGATGTGCGTTCGAACGTCACTTCATTAAAAATCCATTTCCGAAAACGGGGAATGAAGAATTATATTATACAAGTCCTCTTTAAGGATGCTACTGAATTCATTCATTTAATGGTTCCTTTTGTTGAAAGTCTTGGTTCAACTCCATTAGTCAGCAATAGATGGCAGATTATTCAAGAGCCAGAGGGAAATCAGAATATTAGATTGGACCATTGCAGATCCGCTTCGCAGGTGAAGAAGGTGAAGAAGGTTTAAATGAAGCTACTTTTAAAACGTGCTTAATGTGTCGCGTGAAATGCACATTGTAGAGATCAGGCGATGCTAATACGAATACCCTGTCCCTATAACCTACTAGAACTAATTAAGTAGCAGACGAGAATGTGAATTTTCTATACGTTAGTAGACCAAGAGCGAGTCTCTGACGATATTGACGTTATAAAATTAATGTTATCTTTATTAGTCTCTTCTGTTTGTCTATAAAAATGGATAGGCTTGTGGTAATTCCGACGTATATAAATTTATCTTAGATTACTTATAAATGGGATGTTTTTCATACTGTTAATTCAAGAAATTCTTTTATGAAATTTGCTTATACACCCACGAGACAAATTTTCCGTCAACAACACTGGACATTCTAATAGGGTCTTAATCTTATCTGTGTTCATGTGTTCATCTGGCGAAATGTGTAGTGTTACATAATGGCTTTGGTAATTGGGTCATTCTCACACAGAAAATACTCTGTATTTGGTGGTATTATCTGCAGGTGCCTTGCAATATAAAAGCTAGACGCTGCTATAAAATGAAAGGTAACGAAAACGCTGTACATTATTACGCTGAATCTGCACTGTCGTTACCAGTTAACAGGATTGCAAGTAGCGTCCTTATTAACGACCACTGACTACCCATCCTATTCTCATAGGTCAAGTCAATCCTAAAGGACACTAAAGGAACATTGAAGGAGATAATAAATTAACTAATGTATAATTAGTGGTATAGTGAAATACGTCATCGGCACAGCAAAAAGTCTGCAACTTATCTCTGTCCTGACTAAGTTTAATGAAACATAAAGCCGCAGTCTGTGCTCATGATATTAAAAAAGAGAGTAGTGCAGACTTAAAGTTCATTATTTTGAAATTTTACTGCTACTTCGCAATCTTCCTGTTTACCTGTTTCGATAATTAGGCACGCAAAAATCCATGTTGGAATTCCTATTAAAACAGATTTTCCGTCTGTGTGGATGCAGCAGCTGATAGTGTAGTTTTTTTACAAAAATATGTCAAGACGTCTTAATTTTGTTCACAAATCATTCAGCAATGATTGGAATTTTGCATGAATACATACATGCGTTTCTGCACCCTGAAGTGACAGTTGAGAATTTCCATAATCGTGGAATTATCGCGTATGGAATCGAAGGCGAGATAATTCTCTGAACATCATCGTTGTGAGATCCTACACATTAATTATTATTTTACAAGAATTTCGTTTACGGATTCCATCTGATTCTGTTAAAACAATTAGCACCATGGAAATAACAGGCTTAGTTCTATCTGCATCATCATATTCGGCAGAACAGAATTCAGAACTTCTAATAAATGCGTTCACATCACACGAGCTCACATTTACCCTGTTGCGCTGTGAACATTCTGTAACAACTGGGCGAATAGGTAGCTGTATATTTCGAGTAATCAAATCTGTCTAAATATAGACTCATTTACTGCTACAGAAGCTCGCAGCCTGCACCCCCCCCCCTCCCGCGTCTCTCTTCAAGACTCCCTCCCTCTTTCTGAATACAGATATCTCATCTTCAATAATTCAACTCTGAAAATCTCATTCCTCTTTCACCCCACCTCCCTTTTTGGAGCGTATCTGTCCCGCAGAAAATGGATCGTTGTCCTCACCCACTCACCACCCACTATCCCTTTTACTCCCCGGAAAACTACCCCCAGTATCATCCTATCGGGATACTACCCCTTACTGACACTAGTAAGAGCATCCCACGTACGTATCTACTGAAATGCGAACTCTGTTGATTTATTATCAGAGAAGCTGACAGTTGTTCAAATGCAAATAGGTACGTGCATCAACATAGACCATGATGCCTAGGTCTTCACTTCGTCCCAGCCCCCTCTGTCTCCATCTGGATGGATGGATGGATGGATGGATGGATCTTCGGTTCAGTGAATGGATTGTGAAGTGACAGGCAGACAGACAGACAGACATCGGACCAAGACGTGGGAGTAGGAATAGGCTATAGACAGACTCCAGGGGGGGGGGGGGGGGATCAACATCTTGTAGACACTGCGGATAAAATTGTGGGCACTCCTAACACGTTAGTGTTGTGGAATTCGGGACCTGCTGGTGTTTCCTAGGTCTTGTCCTGTGTCTTCAGTTTCGAATGTGTGAAGGGAACAGGTCGATACTTTTGTAGCTTCTGCCTACATTATTTCTGTTTTATGATTTTATCACTTCATGATTACTTCTGATCCTATTCAGTTTAACATAATAATGTCGTAATTTCTCCATATTTTTCTACAGTCCTCATAAATTGTTTTAGGAATTTATTATTATGTAATTCTTCGTAGTTAATGGAATGACGTTTAAATCATTTTATAATTAACGAACATGCTCGTAGTTAATCCTTCACATCGCCATATAATTTAATTCTGCACAATTTGTTTGCCTGTACTTACTGTCGTCTGCTCTTTTGCTTAAATATTTTGTCGCACTGGACTTACGAACTTCAGGGGAAAACTCAAGACTAAAATGTAGAAGACAGAACAACACAAACAATTTAATCGGATCATCTGATTTGAAGATCACGTCCTAAGAAGCAAATACCCTTCGAGTGGTTATATTCCTTTACGTAGTTAATCTGTTACTTCCTATTTTGACCCCTAATGTCAAGTTCATCCAAAGAACACAGAGAACTGGACACAAATGTTATAGGAACCTAAATGTGGACTCGACACAAATTAGGTGAGGTGTTTGTGGGAGAGGAGGTTTATTGAGAGAACTGAGAGAAGGGAGAGAGAGCAGGAGGGAAATAGGGAACTTACTTAATGGATTAATGCGGGTATTGACCTGCAAAGCTGTCAACACGGAGCAGAAAGCCTCATCCCCCTTCCCTCCACCTTTCCAAACCCCCGCCCTTCATTCCTCATCGTCCCCTGGGCCCTGCACAAGGTCCAATCACAGTCAAAGTAGCCCCTCGCAAACAAGAGGCAGCCATGTTGCATCACAATACATAATGTGCAAACTATGTTACACCCACCCCTGCACGTTATGCAGCCCATACTGTCTTAACGACTTCCACATCAATTAACTGATGATGAGGGGAGAAAACTAAGATTTCTAAGGGATCGAAGAACGTTAAGGGTTAATGTTTGCTGTACTTGTCATGTTGGCCAGCCATTTTGTCTTTCAAAATGTCTATTAAGCCGCTACTATACAATAAAATTTGGGGTTGAATAAATTGGCATCATTAACTTTATTATTAAACGTTCCATAAATAAAGTCTTGATTAGAGGACCTTTAGCTGTGTGGTAGACTTAATTTATGAAATTAACACGACCACATTTAAGGAGATGATTCTGTTTAACGACACCTTTTCAACTGTTTGATTTTATATAAGTCAAAACAGTAGCGCTGGGACTTAGAGATCCCTGGCTTAGCCTCAGTATTACGTAGCAAGCAAAAGTTCGGACAGATGAGCGTATCGTTGTCGTCGGGTTTTCATTTGAATTGCAAAAGTCGATGCTTGCGTTCGCAAGGTTGTAGCGGTCAGAGTGTGACCAGCTGAGGAAAGAATCTTACGGTGATCCACTAGCAATTAGAGCAATTGCCAGTCCTCCTAGTATTCGGTCAGTGCTGCTCCGAGGAGGAAAACGCTGAGTTCTGAAACGAGCGATCGTCACATTGCCCAGCCCATAGTCTGTTTCTTTAATCTATTAATTGAAATGTCATGTTTATATTTCAGTATTATTTACATATATTACTTTAGGTTGAAGTTCATGGCGAAATACTCTTTTTTTGTATAACTAACTGAATTATACTTGGTCCCTCCACATTGATCTGAAATTTATAAAATAAATAACGCCGAAGACTTTTGTGATGGACACGAGATAGAGTAGATGGGGCCCACTACTTCTTGGGGAATCTCTGTTCTGATTCTGATCATGTCTTTCACGAAAATAAATACACTTAAAGTTTGGTTTTTATTACTGTGTCAACTGGTTGTGTTATACAGTGTAAAAGCCAAGTCACTTCTTAATCATTTGGAACTCGCCATTTATGATCGCCCTTATCATAAATGTCTTCGCAAACCTTTTAATAAAATATTAAGCCATAAGACTAAACAACAACTGGAACCAAAGTGATTGACTTTCATTGTCGACTGCCAAGTAGGCTAATTAACTTAGCTGTCACTTAGGGCTGGTGGTACTAGTGCTAATCTGTGAAGTATAAAATGAAGTAAAAGAATAATATCTGAAATAATCCATTTTGGACAGCATACAAGAGACCAAGATATGAATTTCATTGAAACTTTGGATTTAATAAAGCAATATTTTCATTCTGATCCTTTGTTCATCACTTTCCGTCGGTTAATAGGTGACATTAGCACCGGCAGAGACTTACTTCTGCATTAAGTTACTTGCTGTGTCGCGTAGATTGAACAGAATGCTCTTCTTCCAGTTTCCATCCTCATTCTACTCTTCATCCCTCAGGCAGTAACGGTAAGAGAAGGGCCGAGTCCCTAGGGATTCCTACAGCATCACCTCCCAAAGTTTGGCCCCTTCCAATGACGATGATGCTGGTCAGTCGTGCCAACTGACCCAAGGGAATTGAATCAAATGGCCGATTTCTGAACGCGTTCTCTCTACTCTGCTTTAGCAGCACACACACACACACACAGACACACACACACACACACACGCACACATCTTCGTTTCGTTGATCGAATTGCGCACAATCTAACCCTCTTTCTCTGCACCAGATCTCAGAGTTTCTGACCAAAGTCTTAGCTCTCTTGAGACGTTCATCGGAAGATCACACTGACATCTGGGAGGAATATGGGGAACTAAAACCACAGACACACACACACACACACACACACACACACACACACACACAGACGAAACCAAACATTTAACTCTTAAACGATCGCTTTAGAAGGGGTAAAAAAGATTATAAATCGTATAAATATTGCCACCAGAATTGCAAAATTACATTTAGCACATACCCAACATCTTGTAACGTCTTATGAAGCCGTCTACAGGAGGTAAAGTTCAGTCACTTGTTAAAACGTAATTAACCCGAATTTTAAAACTTGTTATTTTGAAGGTACAAAGTATCTGATAATGGCGACATGCCAAAACATGTAGTGTTAATAATCTATTTTAATATCTGAAATATAATATATTACTTATGTTGACTGTACTCAATTCAACCTTTGTCTTCTACCTCGAAGTCTACACAGCGAACTGTCCAGAAGGTCATTTATATCGCTAGTTCTTTAAAAATTTAAATTTGTGTCTGTATTTTCTACAAGCAAGACATTTCTCTTTATCACTTAATGCATTTTACTGGAAGCGAAGCGTTTTCGTAATGTTCGCTAGAGGTCCAATTGCGAAGAGTTTTTTGATCTCTGTTAGGGACCAACTGACCGATTGATTGACTTCAGACTGCAGCATCTTGATTACGACGTTACCGGAATAGTTGGTTAGCCGTGAAAAGGGAAACTTTCTGTCTGTTCGTTGTATTGACGTCCTTAGTGTCAGGGAACACGTCATTGTCGGCTGCAGGAGAAAACGTACGTGTTCGTAGTTGAAGAAACTTGCCTGGACACATGAATCCGAGGCGATTCGATTTTGTTTTTATCGTCGGATGGGGAAAACGAAGACAAAGAATCTAATATCGTAATTGAGATAATTTTCTGTTGTACACGTACAGTTCCTTTGTTTTCCCCAATATGTTACACGCATGAGAAAATAAAAAACGCGAAATACCTTAATTCTTTACTAGAACAAAGAATGACTTCCATAACAACAAAAGCTTGAGCATAACTGTCTTCTGGGATGTTGTGCCATGTTACCGACGTTTCAGACGTGCTTACTGCCGTACCCGCGGCTTACTCATCGTCCTGATAATGGAGGTATCAAGCACCTCTGAAACGTCGGTAAGATTCTACCAGATAAGGCACAGCATCCCAGAAGATAGTCACCTTCATACTCGCCGCCGTGAGGATTATATTTTCATTTGTACATCTGTAGCATTACTTGTTTAGTTGCTTGCAGTGATAATTTCCATAACTAACGTTCTGAAATGAAAAATGTTAACGCGGCTTAGTTTGGCTACCCATTTTCAATATCCGCAACCAACAGCCCTAATAGTGGTGTTTGGCGGGTTTCAATCCCGAATCTCCCCTGAATCGTCTGTTGAATCGAATAAGAGGTTCGCTTTCGACTCTCCATATTACAACCGCTGTGGCCTGTGAGGACTCCAAACAATCCCATCATATTCATAGTAATTATGATTCCAGGAACTCATTCGAGTAAATAAAATTTAGGAAAATGTAACCGAGATTTATAGTTCGTCGACCTTGTATTAAAACACGAAATCATCAAAGGAAATAAATCGTTGTTAAACCTTTTCATGTGCTGATGGATTTTGTAAGCTTCATTAACCATTTACCTTCGTCTGTACTTTAACGCGGAGTTTGAATTGTCGATACTTCAGGTCTCGTTTTATTTCCCGTAACTTTGTGCTTGAGCCACGTGGCAAACGAAGACTGGACGTAGTCTGCATGACCCTGGGCCTCCTCGTTGCTGGTGAGAGGCGACCAGGAGCGCTCTTTACGTCACCGTAGCTACGTGGAAGGAAATTAGGGACCTCAGCAATTGCCATTTAATTAGCTCGTCCGATGACCGCAGAAGATCAATACTGAGTAGGGTGGAGTGAGTAGACGGAAAGAGGAAGGAGAAAAGAGTGTGTAGGGCTGGGAAAGTGATGTTGGTGCTGATGGCGGAGGTGGAGGTGGAGATAACGAGAGGAAAGAGAACGGTTTGTGGGGGATGGATGAATGGGGGGTGGGGGGGGGTGAAATGGACTGAAGTGACACACGGATGAAAAGAAAGTACGAACCCTACTGAATGTATGGTGACAAGTGGCTGTGTTTTGTTCTGCACCGAGACGTTGTACTCTTGTCCTGGACACAAACAACAGCTGACCTGCCCACAAAGTGTAGACCGAAAGGTGTGTCAAAATATGTGCCTATTCCCTGTGACTTTGTGTCCATTGTAGGGGCGGATATTCGTCTACTGCAGATATGTTTGTTTATTGCTTATTTAATGATTTTGTCAAGAGATCAGATAATATGTTATCGAATAATAGGATGACTAAAGAAAAATAAATCTGAAAGATGTTATAGCCCAATGTGGGGCATTTGCAGTCCTCTAATGACCGGATCGTTCGATGTTTATGCTGGAACAATTAGGACCGAAACATTTCAGTGTTAACTACAAATAACAGTTTTAATGAAATGTTGAGCAGTTTCGTCAATGAACATGCGAAATTACAGACTAATTGATCCATGGAGCAGAGTCGTCCTCGAGGAGCTTATAGTCGCTCAACAGGTCAACAGTTTTCCTACCTTCTAAGAGCCCCTTTTCCACAAGACCTCAGGCAAAACACCGAACCTGTCGAATCCAGTTCATTTTATGTTGTCCTTCATTTTGTAATCAAATTGTTCTCTTCCCATAAGATTTTCCAAAGATTTTTCTACATAGGCCTATGCGTGATACAAATCCTGTCCATTGAATTAAATTTCTTCTTTCTGTAAGACACAGTTTCGGTCAAGACTCTGGAATATTTGGCGTTACTGCCACGTTCAGAACACTTGACCGGCTAAATAGTTCGAAAATGTCTCTGATGAAATATTGCGTTCAGAAAAGAGAAGACAGTGGACAGGAGTGAAAATATAAAATGGCACAAGATTCGTCTTAGGATTTAGGGAACATGCGAATGTCTAGAAGCGCTTCGTGAATGAGCAGCGCACACGACCTTAACTGTTGCAGAGAAAATCAAATCACTGTTATAAAAATCCATTATTACCTTCTGTTGATACTAGATAAATACAACTTGAATATGGAAACCTCCACTGAATACTATTTACTTGAAGCTTGTAACTTCTGCTCTTTTATCTGTACCTTAGCCCAAAAACTTGGAGGAGTTAAAACGAGTGGAAAAATCTGAACTGTTTCCGCGACCCACTTAAATATCGCATCACGTTTCTACTCTTGTTTACCTGGACCAACCGCCTCGCTCGCTACCATTCTCAGGCCCAGCCACCGTTCCTATTGCATTTCAAATTCTGTTTCAAACCTGCAAGTAAAAATAGTACTCAACAAATCAATTTCCTACTGTAACGCCTTCAGCTGTACTCTGTGGAGAAAGTGACATTTCATAGACGCCTTCATTTCAACCACTATTAACAATAAAAGAATTCATATCTGTATAACAATCATCACAGTGGCCACTCGGACTCTGGGACCGTGGGTTCGAATCCCACTCAAAGCATGGATGTCTGTTCGCGTCTTTCTGTATTGTACTGTCCTGTATAGGCCTTGCGACGTCCAAGGTGTCCTACCAAATGTCTACATAAGATTAAGAAACCTCTTATGCGTGAGGAGGCCAAGAACCTTCGATGATTATTAAGTCATAAAATTATCTTTATTGTCATTTACTAGACAATTTATTAATTTACCCACTAATTTAGCTGGTATTATTTTTCTCCCGTGCATATGATGACTGCTTATTTCACTGTCACAAAAGGGCAAGGAACTGAAGTGTTAGGCCTACAACCAGATAGGCAACTTGCTGAACATATGGATGCAATTCCTATATAATTGCAGACCATACAGAACGTTCTGTTAGCCCATATTAATTCCGGCTCCGCCCCGTACATGCAGATAACTGCATTGAGAGAGCTTATGCCTCGAAGACATACTTCGCCTGGGAAAGAGATTCAAAACCAGTTCTCCGCTGTGTGTAATGTATACTGACTTGAGCTTACATTCATAGCGTTTTAAGAATTATCATATAAGCGGATATCTATATGTAGTTGCTAAGATGGTTACTGATAATCGAATAAGAAGGGTGGCAACCGACGCAGTGATTACGTGTATGGAAAGTCTGTGCTCCGGCACAGTCACTAAATAACTTCCCTAATTCTGGGCGAACTTTCAAGTATCCGTTGAGCTTAATATGGATGCCACATGATTTCGAAAGCTACTTTTCTTTCCAGAACTAGGTTGTCAAAAAAGATTTTACAGCTTAACTTCTACTGAGGAAAGACACGTCCAACAAATTTAAAGAATATACTGAAACATTATTCTTATAACTTTCGTTCTTAAGACAATAAGAACCGTTTTCCTCTTTCATTTGATACTTCGTAAATATAATGGTACCATTCAAGACAGGAATTTATGTTCACGAATTGACTAATTCTTTGAAGCAGAGGTCTGTAACGGCAAGGTCACACTTTGCGTGTGTGCATGACGCTGAAGTCTTAAAACACTTAAGACGATCTGTTTCGAGCTTGGTGGGCTGCCAGACGGGCCTGTGTTGTATATGCAAACCGCTAATATCACAATCTTATGTCTGCATGACCTGAAGATGAATTCTTGAGAAGAGTAAATAAAGACACATGTTCTGTACAAAATTCTGCAAAACATAAGCGCCATGGGTAACTGGCAACGTAGTCAGAGCTTAATGGACACAATACAGATATTCCCTCTCTTTCCCGGTAACCAAAGTCTGTGTTGTTTCTGTGAGAAAATTCCGCTGTAAATGGTTCTAATGCAGATCTTCTGTTTTCTTGTTAATAACTCTGGTCAGTGGTGGTCAAAGAAGCCAAGTACTTTGTAATAACCATCAACCCTTAGAAGCCGAAACTCGTCTAAATAATTCTAAGAATTCAGTTCTCATCGCGAAGAAAACACATCTCTTCACCATTACAGAGATAAATTTTTACGTAAATAATTGTTGTTTGTTCTGGGAAGTAGGCAAATTAAATAGCGAACTTAATGAAGACAAAGCACGAAGTTTCAGCTCATATTTCTCTATAACAACTTGTAAGAGTATCCTATCGTTTAATTTCCTTCTTGGTCTTCCTAGAGGCTACTTTCTTCACGTTTGTCCACAGTAATTTAGAATGTGTTTCTAATTTGCTCGACTAACTCAGTGGGGCAGAATCCTTGAGAAGCTAATAGTGTATCAGCTAGTCAATAAACTTTCCGTCTTTTATGGAACCCGAATTACAGTACTCACACAAGCCCGCCACATATTCTATGCCAGATAAACACAGCTCATACCATCACATGTTGTTTCTTTATGATCCGTTTTAATATCATCCTGTGTGCCTAGGTTTTCAAAGTGGTCTGTCCTGTTCATGTTTTCCGAGTAAAATTGTGCATTCATTTTTCATATTTTTTCTTTGCGTGCTTTACGTATTACTTAATTTTATTGTCAAATTTATATATGTTTATTTCAATATATAAGTGCATTGATGATAAGTGAGGTTTGTGACCTCTCCTCGCGGCGTGTACTGTCATGTTACATTTACGATCTCCCGTTTTGTGTTTTCTGACAGATAATCTGGAAGTTACAATGTATTTTAGCTCTAACATCAGTATATATAGCAAGTAACTTCATGGCAAAAGTGTGGGCAATAAGGAACAGAAAATGTTTATGGAATTAATCTTCTGAAATGGCGATTGGGAACATAGAACGAGTCTAGGAGAGAAAACCGCGGAAACACGAGGCCGCAATATCTTCTAGAAATATGGCAGTTGTTAATTATGACACCGCCGCTGTAACTGGGGGTACAAGACTGTATTATAATAATAACATGCAAATTTATACGGAGTCCAATGTTTTAATTAATTAAGAAAACGCGGGCGAGCGAACAAAGTTGAAGAACACATTTTACGTTACGCTGTCGAGTGAGACGAAAGTTCTTCCTCTCCACGCCCATCCCCCAAAAAGTGCTACATCTGGACGTTGCGAAAATTTTCATTCTGCTACGAGGGAGTAGTAACGAAATGATAAGAGGAGACAGGCAAGTGTAAGTCACGGGTTAGCAAGGCGGTACTGGAAAAACCGACTTTAATATGGACAGTTATATGGTCTGCCTCCCAGACGCATGCAATTAAACAGGAAGACGGGCTTTTAATAGGCCTACTATTGTGTAGTATAGGTAGACGATTAGTTAATTTTCCCCTGATAGAGCCTAATACTCATCTATTATCGCCCCATGACGTATGTGATACCCCTGACCAAGCAGAACATTATCGTACATTCGGTCCCAAGTCAGGGGCTTCTTTGACTCGGTTCTTCACCGGTCTCGGAGTAAAAGTATTTTTGTTATCGCCACGGACTTGTCGCCTGTCCGTTATTCAACACGCAACTCAGATACCAAACATTTCCACAGGCCTTAATAGAATAAGTACAAGTATATTTATCACGGTTTTATGCTGCATTTAAAAATCGTGGACAAGCCTTTCGGGTAGAATTAATTAAACCTTCTTCGCTATTGTCAGACATCTAGGCATAGAAATTTGTATTGTTAATGTTAATTCATATTCCGTCAATAAAATGCAATTTAGTTCATGTATTCCTGTGATCGAATTGTTGTCAAAACAAAGTTCTTATCGTTATTATTATTATTCAATTATTCGGAATAACGTGTTATATGAGTACAGATTATTTACGTTAAGATGTCTTAGACAGAACCTCAAATATTCGCACCATCACCATGTTTTAATAGCTAACGTAAAAACAGTGTTCCACCCAGAACGTACACGTAGGCCTGTGTTCATCATGTCTCTCGATAACAAATTTCAAATGTCTAGCTCCATTGGATTTGTTAGCCTGTACCCTTGAGCACAATGGGAGTACCTGAGATGTGAATGTAATTAAATTATATGCCTGTTACAGAAAGTACGCTTAAATATTACGGTTCATAATTGTAGCATCGTTACAGAGCAGACTTATTGTGTAAAGTCGGTTAGAATATTAGGCCTGTAGATACGTACGTCCAAACATGGAACCAGAAAAGAATAAACATAAGACAGAGACATAAAAATGAAGGCGGGAAAGGTGTTAAACCGTCAGTAAACAGGACAGGCCTCAAAACTCGCAAAGAATAAATTCCACCTTTAAGATGCAGAGCACAGCCGAAATGAAGGAACATGGTAAAGATACTTTTGTTAATAAAGTAAACTTTTATTTTAAGAGGTTAAATAGTGTGTTTATAAACACCGAAGGGGACTTAGTGACAACAATTTTAGTTCTAGAAAAATATTCCTATGGTCACAATACCTCAAACGCCTTCTTTTAAGCTGTAGGACTAATTCAAAGGTAAGCAGAAAATTCAACGAATTTTTATGTATGTTTCAACGACGTAACCACACAGCAGTTGGACATGTTTCAATGTAATCGCCCCTTTTTGCAGTTTTTTTAACGCTCTCCCCATTCCTCATTCCGTCAATAAAATGTTGGTCTTCAAGTCCAGTTTCTTTCCACAGTACTAACTGATGCTCATTTCATATGCGACTTTACGATTTCTGATTCTCAGTTCTTTCTGATAAGTCTTATAGATATTCTCCTTAATTTCAATACACGTTACAGTCGATAGTCGATCATAGCACTCGCCCGCTCAAAAATATGGAAATTGGAGAATTAAAAATAAAAAAAATACTTACAGGTAATAGAAAAGTAAATATAAAAAAATTCTTTTGCTGTTGAAAGAACAGCGCAAATTAACAAAAATGCCTATGCCTGATTCTTTTCCTTCAGCTCCGTTTTCTTACTAACAATACAGGATAGGGGAAATAGCCCTGTTAATAATAACACGAAATTATCTTTCTCTGCGATTTAATCGTGTGAACGCTGATTGTCCAGGGAAAGACGCCATTACAGTACTCGTGTACTCACTCCATGGTATTCATATTTTAATTTGTCATTGTATACGTGTGTGCTTGCGTGTGTGCGTGCGTGTTATAGCCGCCATTCTTCAGTCGACTTAGACTAACCTTTAGTACAGGTATTTAACACATTTCCGTCAGTGAGACGGAACGAGAGGGTGGTGTATAGACATTTACTCACAGTTTGATGAGAGAGTCAGCTTTTTACAGAACGCTTTACTCAGTAGCCATGTTCAATATTGACTCAGCAACGAGAAGAGCTTTGTAGAAGGAAGTCCAGTAGCTTGTATCTACAGTAGGCTCCATTCTGGCGACCATCTCTCTTGTGGTGAAAATGTCGGAAAATTTCAGGTCAAGATAAAGAAGGGGAGTTTCAAACCCTTTAATTAAAAGGCTAAAAAAATTGTTGCTCTAAAGGTATATGGGAGAATGTACTGAAAAGCCTAGCCCATTCGTTTGTCCTAGTACATGTTTCGTTTTAAATATTGTAGGCCTATGGATTATAGTCTTAAGTGACTCCTATTTGCTCCTACCGTTCTAGTTCCAATGTCAAATGTCCCACTTCGGAATGTTTGAGGATTAGGGAGTATCTAATTCAGACAAGGGATTCAAAACAGCTTACAGCTTTCCAAAGCCCTTTCATGCAGGGGACGTTAATAAATAATAAAATATAACTTAAACACAGAGTCAATATTAGTTTCGCTGTGAATTTGCCTGAATTTAGCAGGCGGAATATAAACATTTATCGATAATCCTCCATTTTGTACTCAATTTTTTGACGATTGTCTTAAGCTGACTACTTTAGCTCCAAATTGGTAGGTACAAATGTATGAAAAAAACGTAATTCTCATTATAAACTTCTATGTATACTCGTTCAATGGTTGTTCGGCCTTTACATTTGTTTAAAATTCTGTTATCCTTTTTTATCCGATGCGTTTTATATTCTGTATAAATACAGAAATAGTTTTAAAACTGTATTTGCGACCATGTAAAGATAATCATTTTATTAAGTGCTTTGTCCTGAAAATGGCGTATAACACTGTCCAGCAGAATTTATCTTAAACATCTAAAGAAATCGGGTTTCTTTATAACTAAACCCAACAAAATTAATTTTTCTATGATCTATAAAGAACTGTTGTACGTACCATACTGACACTAATTAACTTCATTTATTAAATATTATACTGATATTTATTTATATTGAAAATATTTCTTTAGTCGCCTGACAGCGGGTCTTGTAATACATGGACCTCACAGTGAAATACAGCGAAAGTGGAAAGTGAAAGTAATCACAATAATTATAGGAGCAACTGGAACTGTCTCCAAGTCAGTATTTGGCCAACATCCCAGGCGAACACAACATCAGGCAACCCTCGGAAAACTGCCATTTTAGGATCTTCATGCATCATTCGAAAGACGCTGTTGTAAAATATATAGTCATCCCTCACTATAAAACCATATAATACATGTAACACATATTAAAAACAAAATGTATTTCGGAAATAGCTGCTGCACTATGTATCTCAGGGGTAAGATTTTTCTCGGGTACATGGAAGTAAATACCCTATAAAGTGGTGAACAGATGGAATAATAATAATAATAATAAAAAGAGAAAATGCGTCTGTTAATTATGAAGTGAACATGTGAAGAATTCTTCTTTCCTATTATAAGTTATACATTTCTAGAATGTCTTTACTTTGTATCAGACAGGAAAGAGCGAAGAATCAAGGGTTTAAACATAATGAGTTCTATAATTGCAGGGTTTAGCAAATGATGCGATGTTTTAGATATAACTGGAGTTGTACACACTTCAGAAGCACGCATATCTGTACCAGGTGTCTCGAAGTCATAACCCAATTAGCTTTATTAAGCCTTCCCCGTGCTGTGTTGTGTGATAAAGCCACCATTGTTGGCACTCATTATCTGGTTAATGATAATGGCGTGTGAGCAGGTACACGAGTCAACGATGTTAAAACTTATGACGGCACATTCTGTTTCAAATTTAGATGTATCTCCATTTTTATCAGATCATTTCTGCTGGTGCATTGAGGCAAACGTACGCAGGAGCTGGGAAGGCCACGTGATACTCTTTGCTTGGCGTTCTTTTCTAAGCAGGTCATTTGCGTGGTGAGATTTTAGGTTCTCACTACGACGAATATGAAGATGGTGGTCTTCTGGGCTGTTGGCGTCGAGTAATCTGGTAGAAGTTTACCGAAGTTTCAGATGCTGCTTCCATCATCAGGGCGATGGGTGGAGGTACCAGACACCTATCAAACTTCGGTAAACTTTCACCAGACTGAACGGAACAACAACGCAGAAGACAACTTTCACTGTCAAGTTTCTGAAGACGATATTATTTTACGGCTAAAATTAACTAAATTCATCAATTGCAAAATTTTAATATTTGAAATGGAACCAAAGCACTCGAACTAAAAAGTATTCATCGAGCCAGAGAGAACTTGTTACTTGGTTTTCCAATAAACGATTGAATCGGCACCATAAAGACGATTCCAATTTCAAGCAAACACACAAGTCAAGGCGGAGGGAAGCTTAATCAGTATAGCAAAAATAGCTCGCAAATGGAAGCTATTTCTCCGTAGGCCAAGCGGTGGGAGCTCTGACCCCTATTCTAGTGCCGAGGTTGAGAATATGTGGAACTTTACCCCTGTTCTCCAAATTGCCTTCATAGCTTGGTCCTTAAGAACAGAGACAATTTTAACTATTATTAGACGTCAGTCAGACGCGCAGTTCTTTGGCTAACTCGTTGGGTGGCGACAGTGAGCTCTCGTCTGCATTATCACAGGATGTGAATCATTAGAACTGAGATGATTTACTGAAAGATTTGACACTTCAGTGACTGGCGTCAGCAGAACCAAGGTAGTTCAGACTGTAATTATGAGATAATAATTAACAATTCACACGAAATATATGACTGTTAACGAATTTGGAGCCTCAGGTCCGGGATGTCCATGCTGAATATTGTTGTTTCGAAACAGCGGAGGTGATTCTCACTACTGTGTGTGAATAAACCAGACAGCAGAACAGGTGATTAGTTCAGATATGAATTTCACCCCCCCCCCCATCTTCTCCTCTACCTTGTATTACAGTAGCACGAGCCTCAAGCTCTCTGCAAGAATGACTTAACTCTATAAAATCATATGATTGTAATAGTTTCTCCTCAGAATATCGTCTTGGAACCGAGGATTAAATTCCAGGACGGGCTGTGGGTTTCGTCATTGTTACACTGTCACTGTGGTAGGTTCCCGCCAGGATAATTTTCTTTCCCATTTCCAGTCATCATTCTACCAAGCCTCAAATTTAGCTGTTCTCTGAGATTTAATGCTCTTGTTAGTTGTTTTGTCTCATGTCATATAATTATTGATGTATCGGGTTTTGGAAATCACATATTTGAGGCCGCGACACTTCAGATCACAGACTGTCACAGACAACACACCCTTAGTGTTATGATACAGACTATACTCCTTATTAAAGCATTGCGGTGCATGGTGTACGTAATTAATAACGTTTATATTTCTTTATTATTTGCACAGTTTAAATTTTATAGACCTAATTATTTGTTTTATAGGCGGAATATAAAATAAATACTTTATTTTAAAAATTCACCTTTTGTTTGGGCAGACACGTAGCGTAATACATTTTTCCACTAACTTCCCGAATATTCTGCAATCACAACGGCCATCAGCCTTTGCTTTCCTTAACTGTGCTGTATCGTTACGATGTATGGTGTATTGTAATGGCTGGAGGAGGGAGAGATACGAACCTGCGTTACTGTAATAATTAACTTTTCGTAGCTTACAGTAACGCCGACTCCCGGGAATTAAAGTTGCTAATGTTAGCTCCATTAAAAACTTGTATTAAAACCTGGATTATTTTAAAAACCATGTAAAGTTCTAGAATATACTTATGTTTCCGATGTCGTTACACCACAAAATATCTCTAGCATAAACGCATAATTTTATGATACGCTCTAAAAAATATTGTAACTTCGTAACGAAAGTTATTGATTACCTAATTGGCTGGATGTCGAGATTAATGCACGCCTAGGTGACGTTTCCATTAACATTCAACACGCTGTGCACTGGTACAAGTTTCAAAATTAATGAAATTATACTGAAAGGATTAATCTATCTATAAACATTATGGAATATTAGGATTTGTGGCTTCTTCCGCTAGACTGAGTTCCCGTGAGTTGTCAATTCCCTCGGTAGTGAAAATACATCTTTTCCAAATCGCTTTCCTTTCCGGAAAAAAAACATCGCCATTCAGTTTAAAAAAACTGATGAGTTTGATAGGTTTAGCCAGTGTAACTACAACAAATTTAACGCTCGAAATATCAAAGTGGATATCCGTATCATTTCTTGATTACTGACTCGTACCATCTATCCCTTTTGGGTTTTGAGTAGCGATGCAATATGATACAGAACAAAGGAAAATGTCTACATACAATGAGTTATTGGTTATTTAACCTGACATAACCCGTACACATTCAGAGGTCGTACTTCCTGTGTGTGTGTGTGTGTTTGTGTAGATAACATAGGGACCTACCTTAAAAAGTAAACTCCGGCGGTAATGCATTCATAACATTTTATTAATAGTCGTTATTTTACAGTTGCATGATTCCTATAACTTGTCTAAACTTTTAATTATTTTTCTGTAAAACATAACACAGCATAAAACCTGGGCTGTCAGTACCATCTATAGAAAAGCCGTGTTAGTAGTGGATGTGAAAATTAAAATACTAGAGGGTTGGAAGGGGGTTTGTAAGAGGAGAAAGGGGTGGTTTCTACCTCTGGGGACTCAGCTCATGCAGAAATGTTTAAAAAAACTCGCATTCACTAAACCCAAAGCAGTGGTATGGCTTCACGTGGTTGTGAAGGGGCTCTTCTAACTCCCATACACCCCCAACCCGCCCCCACTTCCACCCCTACCCCCACCCTCATACAGGATATAGCTAATGCTAGGGCCACGGAAAAAGAACAAGCTCATATACAATGATCTGGAATTGGCAATGACTTTTAATTAAAACTCGGTATAGTCCAAACATTATGTATGTCTGAGTGCTTGCATGCTAAAAGCGGGTCCCTACAAGTCCCTTTCCAATCCTCCACAATTTTCCTTCCCATCTCTGACGTTTAAAAAGTTATGTTTAAGCTAAACGACGCTTGTTTGCATACCAGTACACGCGAATTTATTGAAAATGTCAAACCAAAAATAATAACCTAAAAAAGTTAGCCATATGGAAAAAAATTATACCCTCATGAATTCTTGTCAGATGAAATTGAGCTTAGGTTTGATTTGTTGTCATAGAGTACAGTGTGTTCAAAAATTTTATTGTCAGGAAATGTCGAATACCTTGCAGATTTCTCAAATGAATAAAGATGAGCGTTGAATGCTAGCTGTTGAAGAACTTCAGTTGCTTTAATATCGGCCGTAACCCTTTGAAGCCGAAGATTTTCTAAATAACATTTAAATGTTCAGTTCCTACCGCGAAGAAAACACAACATGTCACAATTACAAAATGAACTGGTCAATGATTTTGAGGGATACAATCGCTGTTTATTCTGAAAATTGTATGAAACCCATAATGCGCTCTGTGTGCAGACTGCGAAATTATTTTATATTGAAAGAGGTGATGTATATAGTTGTCACTGAGCTTAACAGGTTAAAACTTCAATTACAAATGTTTCCAAAAAGTTATGTTCTGTAGGAATACTAAACCCGCAAAGTCCAGGATCCTAGGCGTTAAGGGGTTAACGCCCTACTGTAGATGGAGACAGTATGAACCTATAAAACGTTAGAGTCTAGAAGTCTACAAAGCGTCAACCCAACCAACATCGTTATCTTCAGCGTCATGAGATCATCAGATTTTAGGACAATTCGAACACTGGACCTCCAGAATACAAATGACTGCTAACCACTCGAACGCTGCTTTCAGTGAAAGCAAGAAGATTCTACTTATTACAGGAATATTTATAATCTTTATATGGACGTCATTGGACGTGAAGTCAGGTAATTCGTCTTTAGTGTATTTCATGAATTTTCGCCATCTACTGCTGCATCAGGATATTAATCGGTGAACATATAAAGTCGTGCCACTTCGGTACACAAACCAAGTTCTTAGTTTTAATCAGAAACGTCTGTAGCGTTATCGTGCTTTCGTACTTGCTTGCAGTTCTTTTCAAGTGACCGCCCCACATAAGCCCCGCCGGAAGGAGAACGACTTAAAACTCGTCACATCTTAAATCTTATCACTCTATCGCCAATTCTATATTATAATTGCAGTTAACCCAAAGGCCTTTTGTTAGTGGGCCAATAAAAATTTAAGATTAAAAGAAGGCACGATACAGAACGTACATAATAAATCTGATGACGCGTTTAAAATTAAAGATATATTATTCATAAATTATAATGAAAGAGAAAATATAATTTAATTTCTTTAGAATATTAATGTACTTAGCCTTATATATTCGGCTTCAGGAAGCCCAAACGCATAAGCCTACATTAAATTGCAGGTTTCAGAAGCCGGTGTCACATGCCAGCATTCCACACCTGGTTATGAACCCTCAGGTGGTCCTGGACAGGAACTTCTGCCCAGTGAACTGGAGATTCTTATCGAAATCTGCCTCCTTTCTGAGCTGTTTCCTATTTGAAGCAGATAATTTTTCACGCGATGGTGGTAATCACGTATTGTGAAGTTTATGCCAAGTGGAATTTTTTTCTGTTCAAGGTTTGCCGTTGTTTTAACACAAGTCAGGTAAAATAGCTCTGACAATTCGACTCAGAGTGAAATAAAAATTATCGATTTCGAACTTCAACTCTTCACACTTTACGTTAAAGAATAGCTAATGTTTGTGGCCCCTTTCTGATAAACCATGAAAGACAATAGAAACCAAATTGTTTGTTTTATCTGACATTATTTTTAATTTTTAAGTAAACGTCAGTTAATAAATATCTGTGGTGAATTCAATTAACTGTATAAATTACTACACACAGGGCGCTAAGGAGAATATTTGCACATAAGACGAAAAATTAGATGTTAACAGGACCGTTGGAAAAATAGCATAATGATTAGCTTTATAATTTGTATACTTACTCTACACAAAATATTATTAGGGCGATCACAACAAGGAATATGAAATGGACCGAAAGTGTAATAAAAATGTTACAGATGAAGTACAATGGACTACTAGTTTCTTTCGCCGTTATGCACTGAAAATAACGTTTAACATTTTATCTTAATGGGAATCTTGCAGCAAAGAATTTTATGTTTTCACAGCGGTAAGTCCGAAGATTGTTGTCTTCTGGGTTGTAGCGCTGTGTAGTCTGGTAGAAGTTTACCGACGTTTCAGACGTCCTTGCTGCCTACATTATCAGCTAGATCGCGTCTGAGAAGTCGGAAAACTTCTACCAGACTAAACGACGCAGCTTTCCAGAAGAGATCTTAATGGCATATATTCCAAGTCAAGACTCGACTAAAATGTAGTATAAGAATTCGTTAGTTGATGTGTATCAGATTTTGCCCATCCTCAACTTCCTTCAGCCTACTTGAATCTCTTTTCGAGCGTTGTTGAAATCCTGGGCGGTTCACAAAAGCACCCGCTCTTGAGAGTCAATCTGTGACTGTACCTCGAGTGGGCGACACTTGCACAAAGCCAGCCCGGGGGATGGGCTGTCCAGAAACCACTTCTTTTTTATATATTTGGTAAAGTCATGCTAAAGACATTATGACGTAGGTATAATAGTATGAAGACAAGATAATGGGAATGAAAGCAGTAGTTAATTTGGACTGAGAGCTACACGTTAACGTTGTATTACGCAGAAGAGAATTCAGGGGTAGGAAACAGAAAGGCGGGCGAGTTCTTGTTTGATAATCGAGAAACTGAAACTTTAAATACGTGACAAAGCTTATACAGAATCAAAGTCGTTTGATAATATTAAATTCATACTTACACTCGGTGTTAAGTTTGTGGTATAGAATTTTCTTTGGTTAAAACGCCTGAAGGAAAGATACCTCTCGTAAGATCTAGAAGCAGGAGGGAGGATAATATTAAAATCGATTCTTGGGAAATATCATTTTGGGACGTGGATTGGGTTAATCTCGTTCAGGGTAGATATCGGTGATGGGCAATTGTGAACATGGTAATAACATTCAAGTTCCATAAAAGGCTGGAAATATCTTTACTGATTTCTCAAGTAGGATATTGCAACATAAGAGTAATGTCGAATAAGGGTTTCGTGCACCATAATATATAACTCGAAAACGGCATGTAGTAATCGTCATTCTTTTGTAATTATGATGTGATATTTAAGTCGAAAAGCTTGCAAAGGGCTAACTAGCAATTCTAACTTGCGAAGTAAGAAGTACAAGCAGAAATTTGTGTGGAAGCATCTTAGAAGTCTACAGCTTAGAAGATGGAGACTATGACTAGTCATTAATGTGGAAATAACCAGAGTTATAGGAATGCTGAACTATGATTTGGTGTGCTATTGTTACGTATCGTGTGATTCTGTCATCGTAATGAACTCGCTTTCGGGAAGAAATGGAATAAGTGTGATGTGAAATTTTTGGAGGCTTAATAACGTGTTGCTCCAGGCGCCGTCTGTAATTCAGTTGTATGGCTCTTGTCGAAAGGAAAACCAACAATATAACGCCATTGTTGTTTGTAACATTCTCGTATTAACATTTTGAAATGTCATCGGACATGGACAGATGTAGCTGTATTTCACTCGAATGTGGTTCAGAAGCTGGTAGTCGCTCAGATAGCCAATAAATTGCCGGTCTTTTATAGAACAAGAAGGTTATCTGCTTTTCCATTAAATCTGTGCAAATACGTACATAATATGCTGCATGAAGGTATTTAAGAAAAAGCGCTTCCCCGTCTTTGTTCCAAATTTGGGTAACTCATCTGATATTTCATTACTCAATATTACGTAAATCCAAGGTCATGCATGTTAAAGTAATGGAATAATGGTCATGTTGTATTGGTTTCCATTTGTAGACATATTTCATTGCATTGTATGCCACAGAAGAGAAACGCAGATGTCTGACCATGTAAAACATAAAGGTAAGAAAGTAAAATGTTTCTTTACATTGATTCTGATTGCCTCATGAATAGAATCTAATAAGATTTTATGATGAATGGACATCACCGATAATTCAAGAAGCCTTTGATGATACAACAAAAACATACAGTGATGATTATGAAGAGGAATGATGATGAAGAGGTGCAAGAAAAGAAATGAAGAAGGGAACTTCAATAAACGTTGAGTGAAGTCAAGGAAGAAGAAGTAAATAGAATGACAGTGAGGAACACTTCAACACTGGCGGCAAGAACTCAAGATTAAAGACTTTTCTCCCTGGTTCTGCGGACGACACCGTTCAGGTAGTAGCCGACAATCATTTGGTCGAGTCACCGCCTTGATTGCTCCAAGAGGACTTGAAAGCGGATGTCTTCTGCTCAAGAACCTTGGAGGTTAACCTAGAGTGGAAGTAGGGGACAGACGATCGGTAAAGATAGATTTTTAGTCGAGTCAGGATGTTAATAATTCATGTTGACATATTGAATAATAGAAAGCACAGCGGAGGTTATACGGGAGAGGAAATCTGTGTTACGTGATTTTCTCAAGTGATGACATAGGCGTTACTTACAAGAAGCCAACAGTTTACCGCTCAATTAAAGGGGCCATGTCCGCACGTTTTATACCCCATACTTAATAAATTCGTTTTAAGAAATTTATAATTTACGCTAAAATTTAACGAGCAGATTAAATTTCGGTTCAAGTCGGTCGTTGGTATTCTAGAACTTAACATATCGAAAATGAATAAACCAATTTCTTTTCGTTGTTTTATGCTTTGTACCCGGTTACATGTCAGTATTTCAAGATCTTGTTCTTGAGGTCGGAAATGTCACACGAACATAATTTCGGATCTCGGTTGTTACGCAGATGTTGGAGACTATTTGAGCGACACGAAACACGATTAAAGGCGTACTTCCAGCTTGACTGGACACAGCACAGTTCAATCTACACGTGACGGAGTACTTGAATGAGCAGTTCCCTGTAGGTGGATTGGTCGTGGTGGTCCAAAGAATTTGCCACTGCAGTCACCGAATCTCACTTCTCTTATATCATGAAAACATGCAAATATCAACGGAATATTAAACGAAAGCGAAAAACTACATCATCAGATTTTCGATGCTGCATGAATGACATTGGCGTTCTATATAAGGTTCAGATAATCATAATTTTCAACTTATCCTTAGCTATGTAACAGTTGAGATTTGAACCTGTGTTTGCAAGAGACTTGTAATTGGGAATGGGTTCAGGAATAAGATCCCGAACTACTGATATGAAGTCACCGGACAGATTGTATACATCTATCAGCAGCTACTTCAAACAATAGAGCATTTTAATAAGGTGCATATGTTAATAAACGTTTATGGTCAACTTTTTGAATAAATATAAAATAATCTATCTCAGCGAATAAAATGACGATGCACGATATGTATGTGTATATGCTTTATATAGCTAAAACAAAATATTGTGTACTTAAAATCTTTCTTGCGATATGTAAACTGATTTTTTGAGGACACACAGAGCAGTATAATTCTAAGAATATCTTTACAAAAGCGTAACGAAACAGCCGTCAGTCGTTAGAAAATCTTCTTAGAATTATTGCCTTGTTCAGATTCTTATTCGTAGCGATTTAAAACAAAGCAAATCTGTAAGCTGTTATTCGGATTCTGCTGTCGTGACAGTCTTGCATAACCTCACTCTGTTCTTTTCAGTAAATTATGAAGAAGTTGTGATGTCGGTTTAATACGAGGTAATGAAGTCTATGAAGGAATTAATACGCTGCCAAACAGATTTAATCTGAGACTAGAGTGACATAAAGTTTTAGAAATATTGTGGGCTGGCATTCTAAACGCAAGTGCATAATTGATGTTGTTGTAAGCTGGTTTGTTGGTTTAGGGATTATTTTCCGCACATGTGAGGCACCTTAAATACGTTTAGACAAATCTCGTATAACACTTAGGTCGGTTATACGTATATCGGAAAAGGAACACAGCAGATTTCATGTTATACATTCGAGCACTTAGAATGCTGTGATCCGCTCCAAGTTATTCGTGATTTATGTTTTTGCATAACATCTTACCCAAAAAAAGTTTGTTTACATTTAACAAAGTGATAGCCTGTCAGAAGCGGAAGAAGATCATTTGAATGAAATTCACTTACTTTCATTATTAGACTGTGAAATTGATTAAGTAAAGTAATGACTAATCAATTCTATGGAAAGTGATTGTTGTTCATATGATACTAGTCGCTAAGCTGGCTAGTAAATTCCGCCTTAATTCGAACTCGCACGTTCAGAAGAGCTTGCCGCTTAAGTCAGTTGTGAGGCATTCGAATCCATTTCACGCTCTCTGACCTTCATTTTGTATGTTTTCCCCATGCATGCTGCATAAGTAGCACATATAATTTTACTTCATTTTTTACTCTTAATTATATGTGGTGAGAAGTAGCTACAAATTCTAAAGCTCATCATTATGCAGTTTCCCTCTTAGTTCCGAACATTTCTTGGGCGACCATTCCTCAGACACCCCCAATCTGCAAGGTAAAAGACTTAGTTTTACGCACATTACAAAAGAAGAGATGCAGAAAGAAAACACGAGTTTTAATAAAACCTAGACATTTAAAGAGAAAAATAGTGAAAAAGCAATCCCTCATCAGGTGATTGGAACCCAAAGACGCGGTTCTGTCAGGTAGCTTCAGTGCTGAGAAGCCACTGCCACTCCGGGAGTGAGCGAACAGTCAACACCAAAGCATCACGGAATCGTTAATGATAAGTCTGGGGGCTTGAATATCTGTGTGAAAAGAGGTCGTCTTTGACACACAATACAGTAGCTATTTAGTCCTTCGATCACAGACCACTTTTTTATACAAGGCATGAAAAATGCATACAAGCATATGTTTCTTTAAAATACCCATCCCCCGAGAGTTTATAATACAAGGGAAAACTTTCATTAACACACAGAATTTCTTCACACAAAACGATGGGAAATTTCACGCCCAATATTCTTGGTTGTTACCGACCAATAGAGAAAAGAGAGACACACATACATAGCTTAACGTTTGTGTAATGATCTTTTCTTTCCCTGTATTTCCAAGACTAACGCAAAGGATTGACTCCTTTATTTTGCCCTTCCGGGAATCTTTTTTTTTTCTGCTCTCTCACTCCTATCTATTCATAAGGACAATAACGCGGGGACGATAGATGAGAAACTTTTGCCTTCTTTTTTATTATAAGATTAGGTCCCTGATGGCGTCTTGCCCCTATTATCCCCACTCAACATCATTGTCGGTGTCCAGGTGAAGCTCTTGACAGAGAACTATCGACCCAAGTGACTGACGCCAATGCTAGAAGATATGGAGATGACCTCCATCACACGCCGAAGGGCACGACCACGCCAGTTGTGAATTACGTGTTTTGTGTGAGCAGTACAGGATAAGGCGTCTGAATACACTGCTGGTCACAATCATAGATTTTAGTTAATGAATATTTCTTACTGCCCCAAACAAATGATGTCTCTCTCTTCATTAAAAAATTATTCATTGTCAGGACTTTTTCCATCGCCTGTTCTTTAAAACCACGACGTTTCGGAGACAGAACCCCAGTGACAGAGACTAGCTCTATCTAAGGGACCGAACAGAGTAGGTACCTCTCACCTGAAAACGAAGACAGAATCAGTCTCCGAAACGTCGTCGTTTTAAAGAACAGACGATGGAAAAAGTCCTGACAATGAATAATTTTAAGTGTAAACTACCGTCGTCAAAACCCTTTAGAATTGGACTCTCTCTTCATGTCCAGTAAATGTATTAGTAAATGAAACATTCTCGCAGAAATTGAAGAGAAAACAATAATGGATGCTTCAGCTGACGTAAGAAGTGACCAACCTTCTTTTCTGAGGTCTGTTGCTTATAATATGCGTAGATATTCAGGGAGCTCATTTCGATCAATAGAATAAGCATTAGTAATTATTTCATAAAAAGAAAAAATAATCTGAACGTGGCCCTAAGTCGTTCATTACATGAAGATTCTAAATAAGAGCACATTTTTTAAGTTACTAGAGTTTATAAACATTGCATTGCGATCAAATTTAAATGTTGTCGTTCAGAAACTAAAGAGAGTAGCACTGAGAATAAAATGAAATAGACCACTATATCAGACACAAATCATAAAAATTGGCCTTTATAGAAAAAGGAAACGAAAAGAGATTCTGAAAGGTATTTCAGGAAGGAAAAACTCTCGTGTTGCACGAATGAAGCTTGACGATAAACATTCCTGTCCTTCGATGGAAGACTCTTCAAAGTTTGAACCACTGTTTTAGGTTTGCTCGTATTCTATGGCAGTCGATATATAAATGTGGGAGACTAATTAGGAGCATGGCCGTTGCCAAGGGAACTTGAAGAGGCACAGGAATTAGTCGAGTCCCTGATGATGATTATTATATCGCAGGGTAGCTAGAGGAGGAGACTCGATAAATACAAGGGAATAAGAGCTCACCCCCCGCCCCTCTATCAAATACGGCTACTTACCCATAGAATATGGACCCCATCCTTTTCCCCTTAGCATGCTCTCACGTGACAAATAATTGGAAACAGAACGAATTCTAATGCACAAAATGGCGACTGATACAACGGCATTAAATTGCTTGTAAAATGATAGCTGTTTGAGGCAGATTTGTTATCAAACAATTAACAGTACGTGTAAATTTCTGACATTAAATGTAAACTGAATGCTTGTAATAAGAGCCAACACCTGTGATCTCCACATTCATGGCTGACATATTTCAACAACTTAACTATAACTACGTGTATCCTCACAGAACCTAACATATCGATGTGGTTAACTGCATAACGTCTATCGTTGTGTTATCATGTTGTCATTTAGGTGTCTGTCTTATTTCGTACTTCATATACGTATATGTGCTTCAATACAGTTTGTGGACAAATTTCTAGGATTTTGGAAACGGTCTTGTAAGAAATGAGACAATTAATTCTACAAATTCTGAAGCCGAAATCAATATGATTATTTTTAAGTTAATGTCATGTAATTGCTCTGAAGTTAAAATTTACAACTCGATTACGTAATGAAAACATATGTATGTCTTATAATAATTGCGTATGTCAGATTGTAGCTGTCAATCAGTTGTACATTTTGAGAATTAGATTTTCAGTAGACCAGTTTATAAAGAGTGCTTTTAACAAGTATTTTAAATAAAAGTCATCATGAGTTAACAAATCGATCAATACGGTGTATATGATTAAATTATTCCAGCTTGTATTTATTTGATTTAGTCGTCAAAATGTACTAATTTATTAATTAATAATTTTAAGTTCTGTAGAAACATCCTTCTCAATGCAGAGTTTAGCTGAAGTTGCTAGTGACAGCTAAACATCTATTTTCACACAAAATTACCACCTCAGAAACCTTTCATCTTATAAGGTCTGCAAACATATTCATAATTTATGCACGATCTCCACGCCAGAGCGAATACTTGCCAGGGGCTATGTTCATGTGAACCGAGTTAGCCATGTTAGCTCGGCCAACACTTTGAAAAACGAAAAATATTTTATCATCATCATCATCATTATTACTTGGGAAAATTTTATTTGAGAACGCTCAGACCAGACAGTGGTTCAGTTAAACTACTTCAGAAACCTAATGAGATTTGAGATTCTCACGCGGTGAGTATGTCGATTTGGGTCTCCTGTGTTGCATTGACTCGTGGACTTATTGATCGTTTTGGAAAAGTCGTACTGTCTCCATCTTCATGCCAGTAAATTAAGACAGCATGTTTCTTCGAAATGTTATTGATATCTGCCTACACGTCAGCACAGCATTATTACCCAGAAGTCCAACACCAACATGTTTCAGAAACTGAGTGGACTCAAATGACAGTCTCGGCTTTCGTTTAATTGCTAAGCTGGCTGGCTCCATGATATTAATATTAAATATGACGACGACAACATGACGTCTAAATCTGATAAAATACGTTTCACCACCTTGGGACCTACACTCCTTGATATCATTCTGGGTTTTGGCGCCAAGAACGCTAGTACGGTTACAACAGCGTTCCAGCATCAGTATTCCATCCCTGAAGATGGAAACAATATTTCTCCGCAAAAAATCTCAGAACAACAAAGACATCATCATCATCATTATCATCCTCACCGCCGTGAAAACATCAAATCTCTTACGCTGTACTGTTTCAGCAAATTTTCATGTCTTGTTTTGTTCCGAACATGAGACCCGAAGTGTTTCTTCAGCTATTTGAGATTGCTGTTGCAGTCGTGACACGTGACAAGCACGTAGCATTTCTGACGTGTGTCCGACTGACACATCACGACATCGCTGGCATTGCTGGGGGGAGGGGGCCTTAAAAGCACGCTCCGTCACTCAAACGTCGTAAAGGCGTGTAAGTACTCTTGTGAGAAGAAGGGTGTGTGGAGTGATGGCACAGGACCACGTCAAACTGCATGCTGGCTGGTCACCTACCAGTGCAGCACCAACAACCCTTCGTATAGGAAACTCAATTTGCATACGTACAATGTAATTTAACATCTTGTTGTCGATTTGGTCTTACGGATTGTAACGCCGTGTAGACTTGTTGGCAGACACCAACGTTTCAGAGAAACATACTGTCTCCATCTTCAGGGCTGACGTGGAGATGGAGACAGTATGTACGTATTCAGCCCTTCTTCAGTGCACTTGATATCTTGGTTTGATTTTCAAGTTATCCATCGAGTATGAGAATATGTATAGTTTGTAGGACACGTGCTATTCCTCAAGACATATGACAGCGGAAGGAAGTCCACAGAGCAAAGTCCTCCTTATGTAGCTTATAATCTCCCAGATGGTCAATAAATTCGCTCTGGTGCCTTATCCTGAGCAGACAAATCTACTTCACAACTCACATTTCTTTCACATTTTCATAATTAATGACATGCTATTTAGAGTAAATATCGTTATTTATTGTGTGTTTTCAGAGTGAGAATAAACAACGCTTTAAAGAGAGTAGGAAATTATATAGTCATCCCTAAACACTTGTCTGAGCGTTTGCTATGATAGCGTCATTGAAATATGAATAACAGAAAATGTGAAGTTATTTAGTTCTGTTGTTGTTGTTATTATTATTATTATTATTATTTTTATCATTATTAGCGTAATTACATTGGTGGCCTTAACTTGAAGCTTGGAAATTTATGATTCACGAATTGCTGGCAAAAAGTAATTGCATAGTACGTTTATAAATGACGTTTCGTTGCAAGTCAGGAAATAGCAAGCAATTTTAACTTTAACACAACGGACACATTGAAAGTATAGATCTATATTATTTTGCTGTCGCATGTTGCTGGTGACATATACATACATGTTTCTTAATCCTATTTGACGAGACAATAAGTACAGTTAATATTAAAGTGTTACTTTTTTATCTCACACTTTAAGTTATGATTTAAATCTACACAAATTAACACCTGAAGCCATGTAAATCGAGACTGTTTAACACTAACAGTACAATTATACTATGATCATGGCAGTTGGAACATTTAAATCTGGAAAGCGTCCCGAGGCGAAAGCCACTCTCGAGTCGTTGGAGGTTTAGACAGAGCCGAGCCGTGCAGAAATGGTTAATGAAACATGCCTGGTAGGTTCACAACTGTGAAGTGGGTGAAGTAGCTCTAAATCATGGCAGTGTAAGGAAAGGTTGGATCGTCTTAGAATCCCGCAGAACGTGGAGCCAATAAACCTGAAGTGTGGGAAACAGTAACAGGCATGGCGATTCTGAACCAACAGGATGTATAAGGTATCATTATGTGCTATCCATATTGGTTATACACATGATAAATTGGGTTAAAACAAGCCTGCCTTCTTGAAGCATGAAAAAAACATATCCCGTTAGAAAAGAAATTAACCTTTCTTCTTTAACCACAAAGAACACCCCCTTATTTTCTTAAAAATGTTACTACTCACCCCCAACAACAAAACTTAACTACTACCCAATTTATTTTTCACACCATATTTAAAAAGGTTTTTTTGCACAAAATTATTGTTTTTCCTGAAAGGGGGAGTAGGATATTTATATACCTCTAATTTAAACTGCCCAACTTTATCGTTCTTATTTTTTAAACAAACATGAGATTCAATACAGTGATAATCAATAACTTGAAAGAATGAGTACAGGATACTTCGAAACGTCGGTTGTGTAGCGTAAATTTCTGAGCCGTGTCCACTCTTCTTGAAGAACGTATCAATAGTTGATTGCTTTGCCGGAAACATTTTCTCCAGAGGTATTTCTTTGAAGCAAGATGTCAACACAGAAAGTTAAAACATCCCATCTTTTGTCGGTGCATCGTTAAACAAGGTATTTGTGCACCACTTGAAGTAACATAATCACCTATCTCTTCATGCAACTAATGTGTATCACAGATATTTTTTTGATATTTAAATACGTAAAATTGTGCTCATTGTAACCTCATTACCCCAGCTACCCTGTAACTACCTGTATTATGTTTAAACAATAAAAACTTTCAATAAGTCACATAGATTAATACTTGGATTCAAGAACCATTTTACTCTGAGTAAAAGGAACCTGTCGCCTTAGTTCATTGTTAAAGAGATGTATAGAGTACTCGCTGCAGAATTATGTGTCGGCTAGGTGACACAGAGTGGTACCAAACCAATCCAATTTTATAAAAACCTCCGACACTCTCCTCTCCCCCCTCACACTACGCCCACACCATAACAGATCACAGCCAGCCCTGTCTATAACCTGACACAAATAATGATTTTAGGGGGTGGAAATACGAGGGACTGTCCCTTGTCTTGATATAATCCTGGCTTATATACAGTATGGTTATAGATTGATCACCACAGCCTAGCCTCACTCACTTTACTTGTGATTCGAGTCGCTTTAATCACCGAATTATAATTCTTGCAGCAGTCTAAAGAAAAAGTGTTATTATTTAGTGAACGTCTTAGATACCTTCTAAAACGAATTTTATTAGCGAAAATTTTAATTTTGTGTTTAAAAATTTGCCTTCCTGTAACCCGCATGGCCACACCACCTTGTAGGCCAGTGTTTTCCAAAATTACAATATATAAGTTAAAATTTAAACGTTTCAAAGCTGGATTCTGCTTTCGTCTTCAGATAAAAAGGGGAAGATGATAGATGGTCTATGTATAATCCAGCTTCCGAAACGTTGCAGTTTTACTATTTTATAATTTAGCCGATGGACAAAGTCCAAAATAAAAAAATTCTTCATTGAATTACAGTATTCCTTTTACGGTTTCTGCCCAAGAATTATTTCTTGCGTAGACCCCCACCCCTCACCGGTAAATTAATGGGGTGCAACGAGGAGGGGCGGGGGAACAAGGCGGTAACAAGCGTTCTATAAATCCACTCCCTTAGGATCTGAGTCAAGCACTGTCTAATGTAGGCCTTTTCTGTTCGTGACTAGAAATGTCTTGTCATCGAATGAAGTGAAACGAAACTCAGGCACACGTTGGCGTGACATTGTTCCCGAACTTCCCCAAGTTTTGTTAGACGGCTATAAAATGCAAACACTTCTACTGCAGAATCTCAGAATAGGGCAGTTATTCAATTATACCATCGAGAGTGCCCATTGTTTGTTCTGCTGTTAAAGTTAAATCGCTCTGAAACAATGCAATCACTATTTTTTCCTGAAGTTTGAACTGACAAAAGACTGTGCTCTTGCGTATACTGTGTATTTACCTGTGGTTTATCTAACGACATTGTCAGTATCTCAAGAGTATATAGGCCTAAGAATTGGAAATGATATGGAAGGAACTGGTCGTGGTCTACTTTAAGATGCAATCCGGGCATTCGCTTTTAGAGAAACTTCTACCAGACTATACGGCCCTACAGTCCAGAAGACAGCCATCTTAAAATTCACCGCCGTGAGAACCTGAAATCTTGCCAAATCTGGGTTTCTTGGAACACTAGTATAATACTGCTAGCCATTGTAATGGAAAGTGGTCGCCTGGTGACAAGAGGAACTTTGAGAAATTAACTCTGCTGAGCATAACCGTTGCTTCCTGCATCTGGTATTCTCAAGTGAAAAAAGTCGTTTGATGTGACATGGTCAGATAAAATTTAGAACTGTTAAGAATTGTATTATTCGTGGTAAAGTAGGAAATATCAAATTTGGTATGTATGGTTAACTGGAAAATTTAAAAGCCTTTCTTAAAGTAATTAAAGAAAACCTATTTCTTATGTCTCTTTGGCGGAAATTGCTTTTTAGGTTTCTGTCACTGCACACGTCACTTCCGATCCAGACACAAGAAGAAATTACAAAGGAACATTGGCTACCCATGCTGTTTTTATTGTTCAGGGCGACAAACGCAAGAACATACTAAAAAGCATTTTAAATCTCTTAAACCCCCCTCTTTAAACACTAGATTTTCCATAAAGTCATACAAATTATAATTAATATACAATATACAGTGTTAAGATATTTATATTTACCTTTTATTCTTTACAAAGCTCATCAATATTTACCTCAATTAACCAAAGAACTCGAAAGGGATACAGTACCTTAGGCTTCGTGTCAAAAATCAAAGGTTCCTTAAGGGTTACAACAGTGAAATGTTGACTAGCCTATTCACAGAGTCACAAGTAATTATTTATTGTTTTAAGTATTGTTGTGGGTAAATCTTGTCGTGTACCAAGTCCCACTCTATTTTTCCGACATTTCTGGAAGCTCTACTCAACATTTTTATCTGCGCCACTGATCATGATGATATAATAGTTACTGTACAGGCATTATTACTAATATTATCAAAAAAGTAGCTTACTGAACAACATTCCATTAATATCTTTGTAAAATAGCATCATAAATTAGTTTAGGACTTCATCGAAATTGCTTCATTTATATTAGAGATTTTAGTTGGAGAAATATGACAATTTTAGGCGTGTTTCTTGGAATTATCTGTCTTCCTCATTATATTTATTTGTTTATTTTTGTAATTGACCAATTGCCTTGGCATTATGTTCTAACAGAAAATATTATTCACTCGTGGGCTAATGGCTACTTAAATAGTACCTTAGGCAAGAAGAATTTGCATTCTAGATCTCATAATACCCTAAATATATGGCGCACCCTTCATAGTATTTTCGGCCTGAGTAGCTAACAAATACCCTTTTTCTTTTACAGAGCGAGCGGCTACAGGCCCGTGGAGCCAGGGTCTTCTCCGGACAAGGTAAGATTTTGTTTGACCGCCTCATTAACACATCAGCTCGCGACACTGTTGGTCGCCTTCGTCAGTTGCTGGCCGTTGTCATAAAACGGCTTCTCGGGCAACAAGTCAACGAAGGCTTTTACTTACCATTTTCCCCTAGCTTACTTTTCAGCTCTAACTTTGGAACGATGTTGTTTGTTTTGAAATTTGTACAACAGCTTCTGGTTTTGAACGGCGGTGCGACTTTAAGACTTCTGAAATGTACATTCGATTCGGAAAAAAAAGGTATACTGCTTTTCCGCTGTTTATATCTTTAGCTTTAGGATTCTGCCAACAAGCAGAACGTCAGAAAAGATGAACTCAAAAAATTGACTGAAGCGTAACATATTATGTATACTTGTAAGTCTGTACAACTAAGAGTTATGTTCAGCGGCCAATATAAAAGTTAACTGAATCAAAACAACCTTTCCTCCGAGATCAGCCAAGTGCCGGGTCACAGATGAAGCCCCCCCCCCCCCCCCCCAACGTAAGACCGAGGGTATGCTAATGAGCTGTTTGGTCAGGGCTGTCGCGTACCAGAAGTGGCGTTGACATATGAATATGCAGTGATGATGGATTGGTGATCATTTGCGGAAAACCAAAGAACTCGAAGAAGGCTTGATCCCGTGCAATTGAACTACCACGAATCTCATTCTTTTAATAACTGAATCCCGGTCACTGCAGTAAGAAGCCATCGCGTAAGAATCTAAGCTACGGCACGATTTAATTTAAGTAATGAAACTAAGTTAGCAGCGTTTAATGCAGAGGAAATGTCTTCGGTACCAACGTATAACAAATGAGACGACAAGCAAAATTTATATATATATATTTTTGATAAAGAAGTTTTAACAATTTTGTACTTTTAATGCGATTTTCGAAAAAAAATGCTACTATAAACTATATTGCTGTTCAACATAAAATAGGTCCATGCCTCTGTAATTTTACAGGTCATACGCTAGTATTCGTAATATAGTTGAATACAGCAGAGAAGGGCCATTATAATCCTCAGCTATTACGTAAAGTGTTTGAAACACGCCAAGAAGATTAGCAATGTAATCTGTGTACTGGACTGACAAAAAGCAGAAACTCGTCGCAAAAGAAATCACACAAAACTTGTGGCATCTCCCGTCTTGTATTTTACACGCTTGCCTTAGTGGAATGTCTGTTTAAACAGGTCTGAGTCGTAAACCTAGAAAGTACTACTACACTGTGGAAGGCTCCTATATGCACATCAGAGAAGGAGTTCTTTTGACATAAAGTTTATAACCTTTTCATACATAAACACACGAATTTTTCTTCGTCTAGTTAACTTCGGTGTCTGGTTGACAGGCATATCAAACTGTGAACGCTGGGAAGTGATAATAAAATCATATGCATGGCAGAACAGCACACTCCATTGTATCGTCGGGTGCAGTTATGTTATAGATATATGTGCAGACACTTTGACGGAAAACAGACACAACTCTACATTCGGGCTGATGTGAAATATCAACCTCTTGCTATTGAAAGCGGTAACACATTGTTATCAGACCTGCTTCATACTACCGAATGAACCAAACTACCCTCAAGAAACGAATACAAATAAAACAAACCAACTCCTCTAAATGCACCCTTATATTATCCGACAATGGACCTGAGCAAGTACACCAGTTTCTTTTCATATTAACCCTTTAAAGCCTAATGGTAATTATATGTCCCACCTGATTTTACAGTCAACATGTCTGCAGTGTGTGTTTTCCATGTTTCTCGGTATAAACAGGGAATATTTCATTAAACAGCATTAACACATTTGTGTTTATATCGTTGAAGTGTGGTGTTTTCTTTGAGGTACGGATTGAATTCAGGCGAACTTTGGCTTTATAGAGTTATGTACCTAGGACGTGTGTTCTTGCAGCACGAAATTCGAAAAGCAGAGTCCGATCAATAATTTGCATTGTTTACCGACGACCATAAATTTTACGTGAAACGTTTTTTTATATGAGGAACATATTCCTGTTTGTTGTCGTTGGGTGCTGTGTAGTTACCTCGCTTCTTAAGTATGATAATAAGAAATTGTAGGATATATGTCCGTCTTCCATTTTACCTTGTCTGTTCCGTTTAAACATTTCTTTTTTCGCTAGCCGCAACTTTTAATTTTCTCTGACACAGAGAATAATTCTCCACACCCATTGTCTAGATAAAGAATGAGACAGAAGTGCTGTAATTTAATTAAACTCCGGAATTTAACCGGAAAAAATAACAAGTTTAAAGATGATTGTTTGGAAGCAGACGGCGGTAGGAGCTAATGCCTGAATACGGTTATCGTGCATTAATATGAATAAAATACACGTAACCTTAATGGAGTCTGTTTCGCACCAGATGCGTAGATTTGTCATTTCTTGAAAGAAAGCATGTTCACAGGTTCATGTATTAGGACACCCTACTGAGTAACCTTGTGGTTAGACATACGGTGGTTCACACTTCAGCGTTTATTTATGTTTATTATGTAATATAGCAGATTCTTATGAACAGTTGTTTCGAAATTTATAGTGTGGATTTATTAATTTAATCCTTTAATGCCGAGTGGTAACTAGACATACCATTTGTTTTAACACTCAGTAATGTAGATGATAGATTTCATACTATTTTAAATGTAAACGTTGATTATTTCCTTAAACAGCATTAATCAATTTATCTCTGTAATTACGGTGTTATATTTTCTATTAGAAGCAGATTGAAATATTATTTAGATCAAATAAGGTAAGATAATAGTCGGGAAATAACTACCCAAATGCATTTGTATACATTTAGAAAAACAGAAATGTAGTTAAAAGGTGTACCAGATGTGACGTATGGTTAGTCTTACGGCATAAATTAGATTTTAAATATTAGAATTCATAAGATATAAAACAAATGCCAATTTCAGGTGAATAATAGAGCATACTTATTTATATTTTCTTCGTAATTTCAACTTTTAATTTCTTTCTATTTCCTAACTGATGTTGTATGCTACACAAATAATGAAATCTGTGACTATGTTTCGAAGGTATTGGCTGTAATTAGGAAGAAATGTCAGTCTACTGGAACTACAGAATTCCACGAATAATTCTGTCACATCTGGTCCATCGTACTGATCGATGTTGGACCTCTGAATAAATAACAGGTTTTTTAACAATTACATATCAGTGGAATATTTAAGGACATGCAAATAGCTATTAAGATTATTTATTTCGAAGCTTCATTGAATGTCATAATAATAACGTATATGACAGTATAGTAAATAATTGATTTTCAAAAGCAAATCCCTTTGCAATTTTTTTTTGCGTACAAATTGAGATAATTAATTGAGAGTTGTGTAAAAATGTTAGAATAATTTTACTCATGAACCGATGGACATTTTTAGTTATCAGACTCTAAAATATGTTATTAGATAAAATAGGTTGTATAATCTTAACTGAATTTAGAATATTAAAAACATGAACTGACAACAGACAGCTGCAGTACTGATTAAATTGCACAAATGCCCTTAACAAGAAAACTTAATTTCAAATGAAAATAATAAAAGCGAGGATGTGTTGAGACAATGCAACAGACAGATGAAATTGAAAAACAGGAGAACGAAATAGGAGCGCCTGACTTCTTGCTGCCATGTGTCCTATCGCCTCGCCTCTAGCTTACGTCTAAGAGGGCAGAAAACCCAAACTTTATATCTACCTGACCCTAAACCTGTAATTACTGCTCGGGAGGGAAACAAATGACTGAAGGGTCGGACATGAGAAAGGCAGAGAGAGATAAAACGGAGTTCATTAGCTAGACACCGGGACCCAAAAACTAGATGACTGTGTTGTAACAGCTTTCTGCCTTAGCCTGTGAACAGTTTTCAATCTATATTCTAATGACACAGAATATATTTTGGCAAAAAAGATATGTGTGTGTGGTAATGTCATGTTGCCTAAAGTCAGGTTATATTCGGGCGGAATATGGTTTCAAGGTTTTCAGGTAGCCTATTACTTCAAAACTTCTAGAAATTTATAAATGAACGAGCGGGAAAAATTAACAAAATCCACTGAGAAGAATCCACAAGAAACTGGTAGTTGCTTAGATTGAAGGTCCTTTGACCTGTTAACAAAAGAACGCCAGTGGCTTCTGTCCTGAGCAAGATGAATCCAATCCACGACACAAGGAATTTTATCATCCCATCTACATCTACGTCTACCAAGTAGTCTCTTCACTGCAGGTAATTTTAAATATTGCCTAAAATACGACTCTCTTTGATTTTAGCGGCAAACAATTTTATCCAGCTTGATTTTCCGACCTGAATATTAATAAATTCTTTAATTAATATTTAATGTTTCTGTGCATTAAGTATCTTTGAAATTTTAATTCACAATTCACCTGCACTAACAGTCCGAAAGTCTGTTTTGCCCACAGAATGAATTTTTTTTATGATTTATAGAATAAACAACTATTATTTCCGTAGACAACATTAAGTAATGACCTTTGTGCTTCGAAGGGTTAAACCCTTTCTGTGTTTAAGAGACATGCCGTGTTGAAGTCGTGAGGAACACGGCGTTGTAGACGGTTCGGCAAACTTCGGCCGGCCTTGTTTTTTTCGGTTTACGTGATGTTCGCACATGGCCAGATTTCTTTTCTTGGCAGCGACGCCCTTTTCTGTTTCTATAGGGTATGAAAATAGGAATTTGTTTAAAACGAGAATGTCCAGTCGCTTTTAATAGTGGACGTGTTTAAACCTACTGATCGTATAAAAGTAACTTTAAAAAGCGTACAGAACAAGATGGGCGAGCTTGCAGTACACATGGGAAGATGAGAAACTCGTAACAAAATTTTGATTTGAAGGCCTGAACGAAAGAAGACCACTCGGGCGTAGACGGGTGGATAATATTAAAATGTATCTTAGGGAATGCAGTTGGAGGGTGTGGCCTGCGCTGATACGGCTCTCCATTAGGACCGTTAATGGAATTTCACGAGCATTGTAATGAAGTTTTGGGTTCCATGAGAGGTGGGTAAATTATTGACCAATACAACGACTGCCAGATTCACCAGAAGGACTCAGTTCCGTAGAGTTAGTTAATTGATTAGTTGACTAATTAGTTAGTTATATAGTTAGATATGAACATATTTAAAGATACCCATCGGTTGCGATTAGTTAATATTACCAAACGAAGAATAGAACTGATCACAAATTGTGTGACAATGAAAAATGATATGTTTCATGACGGGGAATCCCTTTGCTGAAACAGCATTAAAAACCTTATGGTTGTCTACTGTAAACACCAAATGTTTCTGTCGAGTGGTTAGCACTCCTGCTTCATATTCGTGAGGTACGGGCTCAAATCTTGACCCGGAGATCGTCTGGCTACCCTGTCTGAAATTCCTCTTATTTTGTTCCTTCGATCCTCCAAGCACATGCCGATAGTTACCTTAAATTAGGCGGCGATCCTTTCTTTCCGTATCCTTTCAAATTCTTTACTCACTCATGATCGTGTCATTCGACGTTATTATGGTCTGAGATACAAATATCGACTTTAAATAAACCGAAAATAAACTTTACAAATAGTATAATTCCAATTGAATAAAAATTTCCTTGGCTATTATCCATCGTCTAGTAAATATAAAACGTAAAAAACGACGTTTCGGAGATGGGACTCTATCTCCGTCTTCAGGTTCCTACACAGTTGGGCCCACTAGATAGAGCTAATCCCTATCTCCGGACCTTTTCAGCTCTCAATCTTTTTTTCCACGTATTTATCTTTCGTGTTATCACATAATTTTCGTCACCCATATTAGTAAAACGTCTAAAATGAGCCTAATGGTATCATCAAACTTAGACTATTATCCACCTGGCGTCATTATTACGAAGTATGCTATTTTTAAACGTTTTCCTCCTGCTCTGCCCCCATTTAAAAATATCCCCTGTGAGTGTAGGCAAACACACACGCCGACGTCATATCAGCCTTTTGACCTTGATGCTATTATTTAATTATAATTCGTATTCTGTGTCGACGCTTCGTCCGCAAGTTCTGTAAATATTCCACGTCAGATGACGTCTGTTACAGAGATACAACGAAACTGATGAAGTGCATGTTGGGTTGAGAGCTGCAGATAAAGCGTGAAGATTAAATGGTACAAGTTATTTAAAGCAAGCAATTCCAGGCGTTGAGATTTCTTTATGGTGTTTACCGTGCAAATGGTTGGCGCAAGGGCGAAATGCCTTTCGCCGATGGTTGCGGGATCACCGGGTGACCTACTGGTGATGATATTGGTAGTTCTGGTTGTGCAGGAACTACCGGTAGTTGTAGTGTTGGTGTTTGTAGTGGTGCAGGTGAGTGGTGAAGAGTCGGGGCGAAAAAACCACGAAGCAACCGAAGCCCACTGTAACAACAGAAGAGACAGTAGAGACATCTGGAGTTTCGAGACGAGTTAGAAGTGGATAGTGACTAACAGAGGACGAAGTACAGATGAAAGTTAATAAGAAACAAAGCCTTTGCAAGAAATATTTACCAATTTAAGTGCTTATTCAGGATAACAATTCCAGAACAACAATTTCTATGACAAAGGGATGAAACGTAAAAGATCATTCACTAAAAGCGAAGGATATAAGGAAAATTTTCAATGTGAGTGTAGAAATATGATATTAGTTATAAACGTACGCCTAGAAAAATTAATGTCTCTACTCTGATTCATACTCGAGAAACGTGAAGAAATGTGAGGTTTCGAGAAGGTCGTTTGCAGGAAGGCGACTTTCGAACATGCTTATTTTTAAGCGGGTTATGTGTCGAACGGGATGTTCTTCTAGTTCTGAATATAAAATTTTAAAATATCGTGTCAATAAATTAACTTTCTGCTTCAGTTTGTTTTAAAGGTCTACTTAAATTATAACATTTCAGGAACCGTGTGTTTACATTTTAGACATCTCCAGGTGAAATAACTATTCCTCGTGATAATGTACGTTCATTGCGCAATCAATATTTTCTTTTTCAGAATTTCAAGCACTTTTTACAGAACTAGTTTTTAAGTAAACATGCTTTCTTAAAATTCCATCTATGAGAAACGTAATTTTCTACTCTTCCTACAGTATATTTTAAGTGCTAATTTGTGTTTGTAAATGTATTTTTCATGTCCGCTAAATCACATTAAATAGAAAAGACATGCAAGTTAAGATGTGTAAATAAAAATGTAGTAATTTTAGAAGGACACATTTAAATTATCCATTCGAAATCTTCGGTTAATATTTTATACCCGTGTTGGAAGTTCCAAAAGCGACGAAAATTCCCGCATTGCAACATGCAGGAGACGAAAATGAGACTTGCATTACACAGTCTCCAAAAGATTTCGACACCGTACATGTACCACACTTCATATTTGCTATATGAAACTTAAAATGGTGACGTAGTTCACATGACGATAGAATCTGATCATAACGGCATGACATCGCAATACATTCATGTTGAGTTCCTGATCGTCAGAACGTTTCTTATCAGACACGAAATAAACCGCTTAACATATGAGAAACGTTATTCTGTACGTACTCAAAAACTTCATATTTCGTACTAGAGACGGGATACTAATTAAATTATTCTGTTGATATCATTTTTAGACTGAATAGCAAGAAAACACTCATCCAGAAAGGACACGTCGGTTGATTTCAACAGAAATGTAGGTCTAATACCATTTCGATTACAAATCGACCTATATTGTAATAGTTCGTACGGGGCTAATATGGAACTAATAAAAGTAGTAAATTATGATGAATGGTAGAGGAAACCACAACAGGAAGTTTGTCGTCCCTTGTTGATTTTGTCTAGTGAGGTGATTACAATCGATGTTAAGACAAGTCTTGAAACGTAATGTGTATAAAATAAAATGCCTAAGACAAACCATTAATGAACGACAGATTTAAAGTTCTACGTTATTTCTAACGCATTCTTTATTTGCTTGGAGTTCTTTTAATTCCCATCGAGTAAGCCACATGCTAGGTGCTTTAGTGACTTCTTCAAAAGCAGTCTCGTACATATTGAATAATAAAAGACCCTGATCTCCTGCACCTGTGATATTTATTTTCTAATCCTAGAACTTTTTTGTACAATGGAGTTTGTTTTTCTATAAGTCATTTTTGGTAGACGCACGCTAGGACATTACAGAGGAAAAATCAATTTCGTTCTTATGGCATTTTATATCAGCTACCTCTGCATTTCTGTTTAGATTCGATATTTTCAAATTCCACTTTTGTGGCTGTTTATTTCATGAGTACCATGCAACAACACGATGTTCGTAAGAAAGTATGAGTATAAACTGGATTTTTAAATATTCTTTAGGTAAGCTGGCTTTCTCACTTCTTGCTTCAAGTTTTAACAGAATCCGAGCATATAAACACCGTTCTGGTTTGTGTGCTCACATATGGTTACCATAATTTTGAACACCTTTGGATGTAAGTTAATAATCCTGAAGGAAATTTCTGTGCAAACAACCTAAATAATACAGTAGCTGCCATTTTCTATTATATGTTCTAATTAATTCTGTTAATTGTTATGCAGTTAAAAACTAACGAAGTTGCCCTTCTCCAATATTGTAACACGGCGTGCATAGTGAATTAGAACAAGAAGAGGACAGGGGGGAGTTATACATGGTACATACGTAGTAGTACATAGCACGTTACATGCGTTCCTGGTACTTAAATTTAATAATACCAAAAGTAAATATGTGTCTTAATCCTGCTTCATGTGTCACTCTTTGTATCAGACATGTAGGTGTACGAGTATAGCAGCAACGACTTAACGTTTGACCAATCCCTCCCAAACTAGAGTCGTCAGAATACATACTTATTAGCTGCATGTTGTTAAACCCACAGGAAGTCCACGTGGAGTTTTTCTTTTCTTTTTGTACATAACGTGGCACAGATTACTACCCATTTTATACTCCCATTTGATATTCTATCGATTTATAACGTGAGTTTATCGCCTCTGAAGTGTAAAATATGTATGGTTAGTCTGAACACCGATCGATCTAACTTGCATGAAGCAATGATACATCTCATTTTAATGCACTTTAGAGAAGCAGTAAACCGTAGCGTAAGATATGCAAAGCAAGATCAGGCCAAATTTTTAGATTTAAAGTTTTCGTGTCCGCAAGTTTGAATGTGACTGTCTTCTCGGATTTTGCGCCGTGTAGTCTCGTAGAAATTGACAGACGACTCAGAGGTACTTGCCATCTTCTTTATCAGGGCACGCTCTGATGATATAGGAATTAAGCATATATCATAGTTTTGAAGGTACGAAATGTATCTTCACTGGTAGTGGAATCGTGGACCGTTTTTACGGATTCTGACCTACGAATCTGTAACCCCCTCTTCGAAACATACAATATTGGTCTTTGCGCCATTCTTCTATTGAGCTTAGTTTTCGAGCTACATGAACTGCCCTCATCGGGACTCGAATGCAGTGTATGTTTGCGGAGTTTTGTCCTTTATAAAATCTGTTCCTGTTTCAAGTTTGATGGACATCGTTAATGATTAGCCAGCTCAAGCCAGTCAGACGTTCGCCATGAACGTAAGCCTCGGGTAGCTGGCTAACGATACCTGATCACATCTGTTGTACTTCAGTACCACTGAACCACATAAGTTAGACAGAAGACTTTATAATTTTCGTTTATCCAACACACTTAACATGAACGTTCCGCGTCAGATAAGTTATGGAGAGGAATAAGTATTCTGAAGTGTATTCCAATATAAAAAGTCGGGTCCCAGTGTTTGTGCTCGAAAGAAACATTAACATTCTGCGTTCCTTCCAAGAATTTTTGATTTGCGCTTGTCTCTCAGTCACTTTAACCCTGTTAAGACAGACATTCGTACACAGCATAGCACTTGAGTGTTTATAAAACGTCTGGCTTGGTAAAAATATCGCCGTCTCTCGAGGAGTCCACACCGACGCCTGGCGTCGGCCGTCACACTCCGGCTTGCTGGTCAGCGTTAGCTGTCGATCTGTTGATAGCAACAAGATGGTTCCAAACCACTTAATGTGTATCGGGTTATATTTAGAGCTGTGCTACTGGTATTAACAGTGAAACAGAGTCCAACTTTCCTCGTTTGTTTATTCGGTTATTTTACGATAATGTGTCAACTTCTGAGGTTTACAGAATCCGGTACGAAATTAGATACGGTAACCCGCTTGTTAATGATTAACTGACGAGGATACTGGTGAGTTTACGCTAATAGACATAGAAGCTACCTTCCGAACTTAATGGAAGGAGCGGTGGTGTGGCAGAACTGTCAAGAGAGTAAATACATTTGCGTCCGTACAATATTAACACTGGAAAGACGGTTATGCGTCTGCGTGAAACGTTTTCCTAATTAGTTTCTGATAAATGTAGACATGGTTCTTTGTCTCATTAATTTGCATTTCTGTGTTGCTCATTTGCACAGTACCTAATTGTTAAGTTTCTAAGCTGCTTATTTTTAAATTTACAATTATCGAGTATATAATAGACAGAAATACTGCAGAAGTTCGTTAAGAGGGGTTGCCGGCCTATTTTTTACCCGCTAGTAACAGAAAATTTTACAGCAGTACAGCTTCCATCCTCGTCTCATAGCTAGTCAGCTGTACTGCTGTTAATTATTTTAGTTTTTCAGATATTAATGGACAAGACATTATAAAATTAGAATGAGCAGTTGGCTGGATTCATCTATCTCAAAATAAGGTGTAATAGAGGACTTTTGTACACACGGTAATTACATTCTAAGTCATTTCATGAAGCAAACTGTTCCTTTTAAATTAACAGTTGCTCAGATAATATTTGTCATCCTTAAGTAACTCGGAAGTTTATTACTGTGTTTACAACAGTCTGCCATTGGTGGCTATCCTGAGGGAGATGAATCCAATGCACCCCCCAACCATTTCCTTAAGATCCAGTTTAATTTTAGTCTTCGTTACAATCCATTTGTGAAGTAAAGTCTTCTACTTATGTGGTGTAATGGGCCTAATCACACACCGAAGACGTTAATGTAGCAGTAGCTCTATAAATCTATATAGATACTCATTTACTATCTCAGTTGTTACGTCCTACATTGAATGTGGCTTTTCATGATTTTTATTAACTTATCCAGAGAAATTGCAGGAATATGTTATCAGATATGTAGTTAAGGATTGCTTTCATCAACTTACATTTCATGATCATCTTTCTATTTTTGTCGATGTATGTAACCTGTGAGTTGATATACCGTCATTAAGTGACTTTTAGAGATAAGAATTATTTCATAATTGCTGTCATTTATCATGACTGTAAGTTAACCAAATGACACGATGTCATTCAATTCAACTACGAAGAAGTAACAAGCTGACAAGTGTACTTGATAAATAATAACAAATTTGCATAACAGCCTATATATGTGCGTGCAGCACAGAGCTTATATTTTTGTGTCTTTGTCCGTGTGACCGCAGTTTTACCGTCGAGGACAGTGACTGGTCGTCAGAGGTCACGCCTTTAAAACCTGCACACATGACATACCTGTATTCATATATTACGTTAAGGTCCTCATAAAAACCGTCCTGATTTTAAACACCAACAGCGGGACATGTAATATGTACATAGTATAAATGTTAGTTAAACACGCAAATGAGACCGTAATACCGTCTCGAGGTCTAAATCCATTGAGATAAAGTTACGGTATAATTTTGTGTAGGAAGTTATGATATGGATAAATTGCTGTAAGTGTGGTCGTGGCCTTCATCTTCGCGCACAAAGCTGCAACGTCCGACTTATGAGCACATGCATTTTAACTTCTGCGCATGCAAGGTCATGTGTTCTCTTACGGCGATACAACTATCGCTTAGTCAATAAAGTAACAAGTTACGGAGTGAAATTCCGGTTCCATTTCCGGTAGAGACTTGAATTTTTCTCATCGCCTTTGCATCTAGAACGGGCTTCGGTTTCTCTAGTCCTCTATTAGAGCACCATTAGCTTCCCACAAGGTGAAGTGACCGAAATCTTTAAAAAATTGACTTAGCTGCTTGAGTTCATCTGTGAGAAATTTTAAATAGCCTACTTAACACCTGGTTTCAAACTAAAAGCATTTATTTTATTGTATTTATAATTCATTACAATTAAAAATTATTCACCCACTTATCTGTTGCTAACGTGAATTTCGGCTTCTAATTCACCATAAGCCCAAGTGCTTTCCCTACGTTAGTGATTTTGATAGTACATGATGACTTGTAAAATACTATTAAACTGATGATGGCTTACAAGACAATATGCTCGTGCCAAGCAACACAAAATCAGTGAATAACTGTTAATAGCTTTGTAATAAGATATATTTAAAGATCAGAGTCATGTATACAATTAAAACAGGATTAGAAGTCTGAATTATATGATGGAGTATTGAGGAGTCTTCTAAAATACGTTACACAGTTCTAGAGTTATGCCTTACTTAACAAACAGCAAACTGTAAGGGTCTGGATTCAAATCTTGAATACCTGAGTACGTGTCTAGATGATTTGTATAGTGTCACGAACGGGCCGGATGGACACATACTACTTTCTTGCTGTGTTGTATTTGTATAAGGGTTATAAAGATGATTTACTGTCTTTCTTACAATCTTCTCACAATTTAGGCCTACAGGCCTTATCGACAAGCACAATCAAAACGACAAACGTATTCTTTCTCTGGCGTCTTTGTAACATTAAGTTGCAAAAGTGCGCCCAACTTCCCCATGTGTGTCTGTCTGTGGCGTGCAACAACTCCAAAGTTTCCGAACGGATTTTAACCAAATTTGGTATTGTCAAGCTTTACGAAAATTTGCCAATATATTTCATTTTTGGCTAATATCAGATGGCAATGGTGGGTACTTTGAATGAAGACCTGGTGCATTTTGGAGTGAGAATGTGACTGGATGGAGAATCCCCTGGTTAACTACGTTACCATGGTTGCGTAGGGAATCCCCGTGCGAAAAATCTCTAGCTAGTCGCGCAGCCTTGTGGATGAATCGTCTGTGGTGACGTCATCAACCAGCCAGACAGGCGACAGACAGCCCCTACACCCAAACGTCATTGACCCCACATAACTCTGACGTCACTGGCTTTATTCACAGAGGTCAAGTTCAAATTCTGGCGAACCTTTCCTTGCTTGTTGTCCTACTGTAAACTGAAGAATAGATAGAAACAAGTACCAGAGTTTTTATAACTGAGGTCTTGCGTGATAGGTTATATAATGGTCTAACTGTAGCATTGGAAATATAATTCTGGGACCTATATTAACAAATAAACATGTTAACCAATGATCATTGCATCTATTGTTCATACCAATGCAGCCACATGTGCTGTTCACCCGCGGAACATATGTGATTCTGTGATTTTTTTTATGTTTCACATTTTCGCTTCGAAACTGCTGAAGACGATATTGGATGATTTTGTGGTTATGATTTATGAGTCGAGTGATAAGGCAAAGGAAGTTTTCTATTTAATATCAGACATTTACTTGGGCGACTGAAGAAACGACATCTTATGTTGGTTTAATCGACTCCTGGATTCTTATGCCTTTCAGTGCACATAAATAATGCATATTGACGTTTGGAAACTTTGGATATCTTACTTTTCACTGGAAGCGAGTAACTCAGCAGTTTTATGCAAACACTTGAGTCTTCATTTGGGGTGTATCGAAGTTCACAGTTTGTAAATATTATTTTCGGGTTTATCACGTGAAAAATCAAGAGTCGTTTAAAAAAAGAAACTAGTAAACTGCCCGTCAAAAATGTAGTTAAAATCTAAAGATATATAGCAATTAACACTATTTCAAAACAAATTTAGTAGCATTATTCTGAGTTTTAATAGCCTCATACATGATATGTCTGGCCAGAAAATAAGTAGCATTGTATAGGAATACAATTAAATTAATTACGCAATACGAAATAAGTTTTCTCTCATAATTATTTATTTTGAAAAGTGAGACCATACAGTTTCTTTAATAATACTGAAGACAATATAGATTACTGAGAATAGACAGGTCTAAAGAGTTACTTCGTCTGCATATTTTACTATATCTCTTTATGAAGCAAATACTAGATTCTTCCCTTCTTTACGAGTCATGTAATTTCAATGGTCGACCTTTATGGTTAGGCTAATAAGAGTGTTATTACCCTGTTGTGTGTTGCATTTGTAATCTGTACTTTATTTGCCCCAGTAAAACCAAATAATACTGCAATAACTTTAACACCATAAATACATGAATTATATATGAAGTTCCTTATTAAATACGGTAACCTCTAAACGTAGAAACATCTGCTTCTTGTATTTCCGTTCCATTTCGGGGCAGTCATCAGGGCTGGTGGCACTGTTAATAATTGCCGTGTGGGAAGTATAAGTAAAGGGAACGCGACGGTGTTGCATGCCACATAACGTGTTTAACCATCAGTGTCCAACGTGAACACAGGGGACCAATTATACGCAGAACCCTTTTCAAATATCTCTTGAGCAACATTTCAAAAATTGTTTATATCATTATAATAACATACGCCGAAGACTTGACATTTACTTATGTAATGTTGTGTGTAAATGTCTAGGCTCCTAATCTGCGTTGGCGGCAGCCGTTGACAATTTACTGAAAGCTTTCTCTTACATCTGTCGCACGCACGATTAAAACATAACTTCTTTCAATGAAAGGGGAGTTAGGGAGAAAAATAAGCCTTTGTAACTACTAGTGGATTTTATGGACACTCAGAGACCACATTTGAAACTCATAGGTTACGAAAATGTTCCCTTTACTTCTGAAATACAGTGAGCCCCAATGAAATTACGAATATGCATTATCAGAATTGTTTATTCAAAACACTTATAGTTTTTAAAGATTATGTTGGATACTGTCATTATCTGAGGTACATACGACATTTCGGGAGTTGGGATTATACATGCTCTGAAATGTGCATATGTGAATCCCATTCATTTAAGATTTGAAGTCAAACGTCTCTTTATTTATCCGAAACTGTGCCAGAAGGCCTCAATGAATTATATTATACGTATTTAAAATAGTTTAAATTTGTCCGGTGTCCAGATTTGGTCTACATATCTGGAAACGCCAGCGTGGGCCACCGGATCCAACAGAATAGATGTCTCCGCTCTTTATATCTGAAGATAAAGAAAGATCTGCCCTTCGAAATGTAGTGATATTTGAAGATTGTAGGATTTATTAAGTCCTTTTAAAAACGAACAAAGAAATTAGTAATATAAGGGTTACTTAAGCATCTTTGTGTACAACAGTTTAATAAACTTTTAATGCTCTGATGTCTTCATTAATATAGCATTTGAAATATACAGGTTATGTGTTAAATTAATGTGACGACGCATGATATAGACAGATCTGATGATAGTATTATTAAATGGTGGCAGGTAAGGTAATAAATTAAACTGTTTAACTGTTGAATCCAGTATGCACAAATCTCATATTGAACAACAGCTATAATTTACACAACTTATCACGACAAATTGCGTACTAATAATTGTCTCTGTATACGTAAGTCTGAGCGTAGGCTTATATTATAAATCACATTTGTATTTCTACTTAGATTTATCAAACATAAGACTAATGGAGTCTAAGAAGTCATCTAAAATGAAAAGTCAAAATTTCACCTGTAATTTAATTTTATTAAGAGACATAAAGATGTCGAATTTTTAAAAGCGATATTTCAGGCATAAAGTCCCATGTCTGAAAGGTATTAAGTAAAAATGTACACAAAGGTTTTGTGCGGTATTGAAACGCTTGTAATTATTCGCTTAAACCAACACCAGCAAATCTCTACAGCGCGTATAAACGTTTCATTTCCACCACACAGACATCATCTTCCCCCTTGTTAACGACTAGACCACTGAATTACAGTGTACGACTGTTTTTTTTTTAATTCACGGTCTGGCAAAAACGAGGGGCAGGAAGCAGAAGGGGAATGGACGACACTGTCTGCCTATTTAATTATGACTATCTCACAAACGGCGCAGATATAACGCCTCGACGGCACCAGCTACTTGTTGACAACGATACCGCCACAGTCCCACTTTGTACACAAATTACATTCAATTAGTCTCGCAAAGCACTTTGTGTGTGCTCTAAGTGAGATTTCTGTGAGGACAGCCAGCAAGGGGGGATGCACGTCTTGGAAAATTGGAGAGCTTCAAATGTGAGAAATGTTTACAAGGTTAACTAAGTATAATCCTTTTCCCTCATACCACCTCACGCGTTCAACTCCCTCATTACACCACAGAACTAGGAGTAATTTATACTGAAGCGAAATGTACAGAAACAGCGTGTACGTTGCATTTGCTGCTGTTCTATTGAAGGAATCTGTCACAGTGTTTCAAGAGCTTTTATCCAGTTTAAGAATGGCGGTAAATCTTCAGCGTCTGGGATCGGCATATTTCTTTGTTATTCCATTATCTTCAGACGCTTTATTAGTCACTCATTGTATTTATTGTAACATGAGGCATGATTATATTATTTTAAATCATGAATATGGACAGATAATTATATAAAATTGCTTAAAACTTTTCCCTAGGATAGTCAGGCAGTTGCCAGAATTGATTAATGAAAATCACGAAAAGCTGAGAAATAATGCAACTTCAGATTCTAAAACGGAAGAGACCAGAAATCCTAACCCATGAAAATTTAAGGAGAAATAAATTGCAAATAAAAATATATTTAATTCAGACGATCAGAGACTAATAATTCGAACTACGACACAATTAATTATCACATTCCCCTATTTAGAGCAGAAAACATAGTGATGTCCTGGGGGGAAAAACACATGGTAACATTGGTAACACTACCAATCTCAGTCATGTATTGGATGGCGGGCTGGGGGGGGGGGTGAATGTTGTTTGGAAAGCAGAGGAGGGTAGCGCGGAGTATTACACGCAATCTCTCATAACATGAGCCCAAAGTATCACACAGCATCAACTTGACAAGATAAATTGTGCCGTCTTTTCCTGTTTTCCGCCCCAAAACTCATAAACACCAGCAGACTGGAGCTAAAAACAAAAATAAGCGAAGCTTTTAGTGAGATTGTTCCCCTGCGTTGCTTGTTTCTCATTATGAACGGGTGAGTGAGACGGAGATAGGGACGGAGAGGGAGACTTGACAGGGTTAGACCTAAACTAGTTTCGTATATGAAATTCCGTGATGTCATAATATAGACCTAAGAAGCAGCTTTGAATCCTAGCAAGAAGTGAAACGACATTCATTCTAAAGTTAAACTTATTTTTTTTAATTTCAGCCCACGTCCTTCTAACTGAAGAGCACACCCTTTGAAGCCGAAACTCTTATACAAATATTTAAGAATTAAGTTCCTACCTCAAAGAGAACGCATCTCCTCATCATTACAAAGATCATATGATTCATACTATTTATGAAAATAACTGTTGTTTATCATATAAAACCCATAAACGCACTGTGTGGGTATAATATAAAGTTAGCGATAGTTAAATCAGGTGATATACGTAGGAACTACTGGGCTCTAAAGGGTACTATGTGACAGAAACAGTGTACAGACAAAAGGGAATTATTGTTTGTAAATTAATTTGTTTGACAGAAATTAATCGAAAGATCTGATGAAAACTGACCACATGTAATCACCTACATGTATATGAGGTAGTGATATCAAAATGTTACGTAATGAAAGAGGATCTGTGGGCGTGGTCTGGATTCGTATAGTTCAGGATAGGGTCTCGGAGCAGGTTATTGTCAACACGGTAATAAAGCTTCGTATTCTACAAAAGGTGGGGAATTTCTTGACCAACTGAGCAACAATGAACTTCACAAGAAGGTCTCTGTTGTTTACATTATTACTTTAATCAGCCTTTGAACAAATAAGATGAGGAAACGGGAAGGAATCTCGTCTATCCAATATTTAAAAATTCCTTAGGGAATTAACCATTGTTTATTGCAAGAAAAATACGAATCTCATGGGCACGATCTGTGGCTAAAATATAAACCATTAAATGTTGTAGTGGGTGATGCATGTAGTAACCACAGCGCTTTAAAGGTCATACAATTTAGGCTTATTCTCTGTTGTTATCCAAATCCTTTTCTGCTAATATTACGGGGCATTATTTAGACGAAATATACTCTGTACGCAGTAAAAGAAATATAATGAGGTCATATATCTGTCCGCGTGTAACCTGTTCCAAACCAGTTTAAATATTCTGACGAGATTTGAGGAAGGGAGGCTGCACTGAATTCTGTCGGTCGAATTTGGTTTTAGCCACTAAAACCCGTAATTTAAACGGCGCTAGAATTTAAGTTAAAAAGCTTCTCGGAAATACCTGACACGAAAATGGGTACATGGCATTCAATATGTATGACGTAAATATGTGAAATTTTTATTTAAAACATTTTTTCGATGTGGTGTGAAATGAAATGCAAGCCAGAGTATCTTACGCCTTACTGCTGTGTATTAAACTCTACTGATGATTTACTGGCTTTGTCAATTTTGTAATTTATGGCTCTATGTTTTACATTATCTATAATGTTGCCTAGATCTACAGTGAATTTCAAGACACAATAAACAGAACAAAACAACGGTAGGCTGTTAAATGACAACAAAATTGTCTTTTTGTGTCTTTCCACGTGGAGGCTGACTATAATTTACTATCACGATTTTAACAGCGTGTTACTTCACTTCAGGTTTGAACGTTCAAGGATTGTGTCATTCGTGAATAAGCTTGCTGGTGAAAGGAGATATAATGGTTGTTGGCCCTTGGCGACAGGAATCACCAACAATGAAACAATACCACTGTGACGCTCCATGACGCAGCGATGGCTAGACAGCGGAGAAGTTTTTGTCTCGTGTCCCCTAGAGCCGTATTCTGTCCCGTAACACACGTGTTGTCGCTGACAGATTTCCATGTACCACGTACATTCAGGTGCATATAGGTGCCTTGACTGTTGGTCTATTACTGCGAACAATAGGCTCGTTAAGCGTCATACCTTGTATAGTGCTTTAATTAATTTTAATTTTCCAGACGAAATTTAAACACGCTTGTAGGTTGCCGATGTAATTCTGGGTTGTCATGCCGTGTGGTCTAAAATATACAGACAACAGCGTTTCGGAGAAACATACTGTCTCCATCTTCTGGGCTAAAGTCGATGCAGTATGTTCTTCTGAAACTTTAATATCCACCTACAAGTCCACAAGACATGATAGTCTGCAGTTCTTAACCGCCGATAAATACTCCCTTCAGCACCCTCATCGCCAACAACCTCCACCCATGCTTTCCCCTAACGTAAGAGAGAAACATTCGTGGCTCCTTAAAAAAAGCAACAAGTTTAATTATAGTTCTGTATATTTTAATCTTCCCGTCTTTAAACAGCAAATTGAAAGACGGAAGTTTCTTAGCTACACGTTAGGAAGGATTCCACGTTTGATAAACGTGGTCAGTATTACGATATTATGATTTTCAAATTCGTGTAAGTGGAAATGACGACCAGTAATATTTAACAGATCTGCTAGCCATTTATTGACCTCGGCTAATCATTGCTGTTATTGAAGAAAATATGTTAACGTTGCCATATTTTATCACTTTTGTTCGCGTTTTGTTTCTTTATAACACGCGATTTGAAGTCACATTATTTATAATCACGATAGTATATAGACAAGTGCAAGGGCAACGCCCTGGGGAAAATCGGAAAACCTGTGAGTTGAGTAGGAAATTCATGTGTTAATTAGCTTACTCTTTTAAATAATACACGATTCTGTGAACACTTAGATGTGTGAGTTAAAGCCCACTATAATGCATACTTCAATCGCCAGCAATATGTAAGTCATTTATACTGTAAAGAAAACATAAAACGGTCATCCCTCAGGGACTAGTTTCGTTTTATTTTCTTTGCAATTTATGAGTTTCCTCACTAAAATTTTATTTACACCGTGCACAGTTTTGCGTTGTACCTTGCTTGCTCCTGGAGTAATTACACATGAAATTTGTAATGGGCAAAGATAGATATATACACAGCTCATTTACGGGGGCATGAAGGTTCATAAAAATGTAAGAAAAACACAAATATCAACTCATTTATAAACATTTGTCACTAACCTATAAAAATGTTGAAATTCTGATTATAATATGAAACTACAGGTGCCGAAAACAGTTAGAAAATCGAGGAAAGAAAGTCGAGACAAGTGATCATTTTTTTTTACTTTGAATTGTTCTTTTTTCAGTTCCATTTATTTTCGTGATCTTATGATGTAATTTGAAAAATGTCGTTCTGAGAACGATATAAATTGACAAAGTATTTTGCAATAAAGCATTCTTTACGTTCTACAAATTATTATATAATTAAATGTTTTGTATTCAGTATCAGTTTGTTCTGTTGCTGTTTGCATGGGCCACCGAGATAGAAAAGAAATGGAGTCTGGAGAAACATTAAAACTTTCCTTTTATGACTACGATACCCCGTATGAGCACAGTCTGCTCATTATATAATTATAGGACAGAAATACGACGTCTGGGGAATACACACACGCAGAAATGAATATTATAACAAGTGGAAGCAAACGAAATTATTTGTTAAATGCTTAAATAAATTCCACAGAAACTGCAAGTAACTACTTTGTGTCCTGTCCTGAGTCAGATGAATCTAATCTACAGCCTCCCACACTATTGTCTTCTAAATACATTTGAATACTGCCCTAACACCTATTCCAAATGACACTTCTTTCAGTTTTAACCTACTAAAAATGTTCCATGCATTTCTGATCTCTCCCGTGTGTAGTTTCACATTCGGAAAGGTAATTTATAACTTAGCCTACAGCTTTGATGTAGTGTAGGCTCTTCGTGTCTGGATATGAAACAGATAAAACATTCTGAATTGAAACAAGGCATTAACTGAATGTAATCTGGTCTTAGCAGTAAAATCAATGTCGTTTGGTAGAAGTATCTTCCCTCGAGCGACTGTGGAATGCTGCGTATGAAAACAAAAGCCTGTCGCCCGAACACAAGGGACAAAAGGAATCCACTTTGCTGCTACATTTGTTAATCATTACTCGTCATTATCATCGAAGGCAGTATAACACAATAAAGTATGAGTACTGGGTACTTTATTTCAACGTGTTCTGGCAATGTACATTTCCTTAATTCTAACAAAGCATACAGAACAAGAATCAGTCTTTACTGATAAGTAGTTGGTTGAATTCATTATTTATGGTCTACTATGTCTATTTGTAAACAAAAACCTACATTCAGTCGAAACGCAAGATGTTATGTAACATACTTTATTAACAAGAGTTTCTTACTATAAGCAAGTAATTTTATTTTAAGCCATGGGGTAAGTGTAGGGAATAGAATCGAGGTTTGTTTGTATATAGCGCTGTGCACTTGTCTTGATGGGCGGGGCATGTTAATAGTATGCTCAGTTGTCGGAAAATAACCCGCTATCTTGTCACAAAGTGGCAACCAATCACTCCAGAATTGTGGACATTTTCCAAGCTGCGAAAAAGCCAATATTCATTCACCTCCCATTCCATACTGCCACTGCTGAACACAAGAGATTGACAACCTTTCAACCCCGCCTTATCGGGCTCGAGTCTGGACTTTGACACACACACACACACACACACACACACAATAAGATCTTCTATGTCCAATCAAAATGATGGGAATGCACACTTAATACAAATAATGTAATGGTGATGTTGATATATGATAAGATAAAATCCACAGCTTCTTTCAGTATGGGTGTGAACTGAAACACCCAATGTATTATTATAAATTTTGCATGTCAGTGAAAGGAGGCGTGCAGGAAAAATTGACGTAAATATAATCACATAGATGAAACAGTCTAAACCGCATTAAAATGAATCTGTTTATTTTAAAACATGCTTAGCTGTCAGTTGCCCAATAAGTGATATAGATCAATAGGCTGTCTGAAGTGTGGTACATTGCTACAAGGAAACTTGCCAGCACTGTTTACAATTTAGATTCTGTCACGTATGAAGAATATTAATGTAAAAAGTACTATCTTTGTAATGTCATTTTGTCCTATAAATTAATGACAACCCGCTTTGTAATCGAAGTGGTTATGACCACAATAAAATATTAGTTTATTTTACATAACAATTTAATCTCTTAAGGGATTTTCGCCGCGAAAAATATTGCACAAACCTGATCTCTGTTATAAAAACAAAATTTTAATTAACATGATTTTTTTCCTGATACATATAAGGTCAAGATTGACATTCCACAAGACAGCCATCTTGAAATATGTTATCCGTGAACCTAAATACCATTCATGAAAGCGTATTAAGGGAGTGGAGGTAAAGCTTTAGGCTAACGCGTTATTAATTTCGACACATTATACATGTTACCAGATTCGCGCTCTAGCCGATTTTACCCTCCGTGGTCCAGTTGTCCGCTGGATATTGGTTTCGGTAGACACTTGAATCAATCTTGAACGTATAGAAGGAAAGAAATTTTTGTCCAGCCGAAACATAATCGTCCAACGAATAGCCAGCCAATTTAACAAAATAGATAATTTGGTTTATAATTGCCATTTTTATTTCGGCCGCCATAACGGGTGGCCTTAATTTTTAAAATTGCACACAAATATATACCAATACTATATACCTAATGAAACTCGATTTACGAATTCACAGACTGTAATTATCGTACACGTTGCTTCAGATAAAACTAAACGAACATTGAGCTTTCAATAAAGGTCTAACTTCACAAAACATGTTGCATTAAACTGTACGTCACCTATCGAGTCGAACAAGGAAGGGGGGGGGGGTGGTGGTTTACAGACGGACGCCATCTTTGATCAATAATTGAGTTGCCAACACTCGACCTGAGTAGTTCTTGACTTAAACAGTGGATTTCTGCTACAAGAACTGAATCAGCAAACAGGGAGAGTGAACAAGTCAACGCTACTGGGTTATCGACATCCTTTTAAACGCAGATGGGGCTCCTCTGCAGAGACATGCTAAGGACTTTAGAATTCTGTAAACCAATTCATTATGCTTTGTTTTTACTTCTCGCTAAACAACACTATCCCTTATCAGTTGTCCTATCGATTATTTGACGGCATAAATATATGAACGAAATCAGACCTGCTTATTTCTTTGATTATGTAAATTATTTTGCAACGGACCTTAAAATAACAGGCCAGTATAGAATCTGATAATACGACCCGTATCAAAATATTAAACAATGGGATAAAATCTTGGCAGCTTTTAACTTCTCTCGCACTGTGATGCTTACTAGGCCTGGATGGATGCACGTAAATTAAGCACGTTTCCTGAAGCATATATTTTATGAAGCGAAGGCCATAAAACTATATTTCGCTCGACCACTGTTTACATAATAGTGATGCAGTGTTTTATGTGATATTAATGTTCTAGTAGAAAGGCTCTTTTAGTATAATTAAAAATAGCCTGCGATGTTTTGTCTACAGGCTTCGGCGAGGCGCCGAAAAATATGCGGTCAATCAAAAACAAAATTTTAAGTAACCTTACTTAGCACTGGTTGTACTAATCTACTGAAATCAGAGGGATGTACGAAATATAAGGGTATAAAAATATATAACTATCTTTATTTGTTTTTAATTACTCAATCTCCCAAAATTAATGAATATTGTAAGTTTCCTTCGTACACATCAGTGTCCGAAGTGAACTCTGATGTCATGGCAGTTCACGAAAACAGATGCACAGAAGAAATAAATATTGAAATTGGATTCAGATGTTTTTGTTTTGTTGGTTTTGATGTCTGGATTAGATGGATATGGTAATCGTTTCTTGTAAAAACGTACTCAGTTTTTAACATCAGACAATAATTCAAGAAATCGTAATTTTGATATTTACTAAGCTCATGTATGAAAATGGAGTGTTCCGCCGTGTAGTTTGGTAGATATTAGCCGGCGTTTCAGAGGAGCTTATTTCCTCTGTGATCAATGCCAAATATTTCCAAAATTTATATCTAATCGCGTAGGCATCAAGTATTACGCCATTATCATGTTTACAAAAGGAAATTATGACGGTTGATAAAATCTTAGAAACTACTGATGATACGGGAAGGTAAAATATTCACTGAAATTAGTATAACAAAAGTTTATATCCTTTATTTCTTGTAGAGATATTTTAATTATACGTTTACTAACTTACACAGGCTTTAAGTTAGTTGCTAGTTACTATTCTGAAAATATCGAATGATATGTTTTTTATTTAGATTTCAAACTTCTCTGTAGGCTAATAGTAACATAACATTCATGTAAGCTCTGTTAAACGGTAGTAAGGAGTTTGGTTCAGAAACAAACGCTGAGAAAACTAATACGTGTTCATGTCTCGTCAAGAACATGTAGCACACAGTTGTAGGGATAATTGACAAATCCCAGAGTGTAGTAGGCTATATGGGAACGAAGAATTTAAAAGTTGAAGAAATTTTGGGATCCTTGCTACAATTTAGTTCAAAAATATTATCCACTTGTTTGCTACATATTAATGATACCTGTTGTTTTATATTGGTATTAACTTTTAAACTTAAAAAGGGATGAACTTATTGAGAACAAAGTTCTGTAGAGCAAGTATTTACGAAGTACCGGGAGGTTTGAAGAAAAATACATAATGAAGAGCTTCTTCACCTAATTTCATTACAGTTATCGAATAAATATTGGTGAGATTAGCTCTAGATGTAACACACAATGAGAGATTCGAAATAATACAAAATTTTAGTCGGAAAACCTGAATGGAGGAGATCGCTTAGGTAGAAGGATAATGTGAATATGGAACTAAAGAAACAGGTGTGTGAGGATATAGATTGGATTCGTCTGGATCATGATAGGGTCCAGTGTCGGGCTGTTGTGATCTCGGTCCTGAACAGCCGGGTTTTTTTAAACGAGGTCAAAAGTGTCCAGCTGAGTGATTATAAATTCTTCCAGGACTATAAACCACGGAGTTAGGTCAAGTAAGTTTTTGTCACAAAATCAGTGGATTGAAATGGAAAAAGGATTGTCGAAATAATTGTCGTTATGTACAGTAAAGGAGTCCTGGGGTCTTCATTTGTCTCGTCCGACATGCTAAAGGGCAGCTAAGCTGTGTTGCACCTTCATTTGTGGGAACTGTATCTGCCGACGTTGTCCGAGCAAGCAGTCAGGCGAGGGTCTCCGCTAATGAAGCTTACCTCATACAACGAAACACCGTAACCCTTCTGAATATTTATTAGCATCATCTGCCTCTGACCTCTCTCTCCCTTCATTTACTTCCCCCTCAACCACTCGCCGTTGTCTTCCTCGTGATTCCTCCGTCTCTGTTATACCCTCGGGGTACGAATATAAGAGCAGAGAAGCAACAAAGTTAAGAGGAATAATAATTAATCATCTTCAGGCCATATGACATAATATAGTACTTGTTCTTTAAAAAAATTAAAATGTAATCAATTTATGGAGGGGTAATGTTTTCATGACCGCATTTACGCGTATATCACTTGTAAGTGTGTGTAGTGTTATGAATTTCTAGTACGATGGAATAATTCACAAGTTAAATTAAGAAACAAACGCAATATATGTTTCTATTTTAGGGTTCTCGTGCAGTGTTTCACACTTTAGAAAAATACATACTGCCTCCATCTTCTGGAGGTATATTAGTTTACAGCCAAAAGGCTTCAGAAGACCAACAACTATAGACCTGTAGATGATTGTTGTCCGAGTTGTTTCGCCGTAAAGTTTGGCAGAAGTTACCGACGTTTCAGAGGTACATGCTGCCTCATCGTTGTCTTCAGCAACACCATTGAACAGTCCTTTTTGGAGAAACTAACATTCTTGTAGATAATCAAGAAATTCCCCATCCATTATGGAACCAGAAGATTCATTACACTGTTCGCAAAAATTTCCACTTATATCTCTATCCTGAACCAGATGAATCTACTCCATACCATTGCACCCTGTTTCTTAAATACGATCCTCTCATCCAAGATTTCGCCTTCCGATTAAACTTTTGTATCAATTTTCACTATAGGAATGCGTGCTACAGCCTCTGCCTCTCTCGTCTTCCATGATTTTACAGTCCTAATAATGACCGATATGAAGAAGCTTATAGAGTTTCTTCGCTTAAAATCAAGTCGTTGCTCAACTATCACACTCCTAACAAAGTTCACTTAGCTGGAATTAAGCAGTTCTTTCTAAACCATTTCATGGGTCATTGTCTAATTATTTACTAATTGGTTTAGTTTGTTTCCTATTTATAACACTAGGGTGCAAATAAATATAAGCAGCGTTTAAAATTAAATTTGCAGCTGCATAAATGCTTACGTTAAAATTTACCGGTCTGTCCTGTTTAGACTAATTAAAGACAGACCTAAATTTCTGTTTAGTTTCATCAGTTGATTAAAGTACGTTATATGATGAGGGTTCTATTTTTGACGTGTCCATGATATTACACATAAGCCAAAACAAATTATTGCTTCATTCGTGATCTTATTGTGAATTATACTTTGCAATGAGGCGCACATTTAAAATATTGCCAGTAATAAGATGACAGCCTCCTGGAATGTTGAGCCCAAGTGATGGAAGCAGCGTCGGTCAACTGCTACGAGACTACACCACGCAATATACCAGAAATCAGTTATTTCCATAGTCGTTGCCGTGAGAACCTGAACTCTCACTGTTTTTCCCACTGCTCAGGGTATTGATGTAATATATAAGAATATTAACATTGTCATATCTTACAAATTGAATTCTGAGTCCGCCGCTCTGATAATCATTTGTCTGTGAAAGTTTCTGATATTTTAATCTTATTGTTTATATCAAGCACATTAATCCCGGCTTTTAGATATTCCTGAATGTGTTACTAATTAAACGTCTTATTGTTCAGAATATCTCCATTCATTTGGCTTGGATTCCGTAACCATTGTGATTTAATTTGAGTTGAGCAGTTAAAAAAAGGGAAGTGACCGAAAGTGAGATTTTTATTTCAAATAATTTTCTATAGGCCAAATAAACATGAGATAAATGTGAAATTAATCCACTGAGTGATGAAGTAATATCAGCGTGTAGGACTTCTGTTTTGTTCTTTAAGCAGAATTTTATGCACTCTGTGAATGCAGTCTCTTATTTATGGTAATTTGCGTTTCCGGTCAGCGGTTTCCTTAGCAGTGGCTTGCTTGTAGCAGAAGAAAACCTGGGAAAAACTGTGTGCCAACAGTTTGATTACTTTATTGCGTTGACTGTAAGAAGCGTGGAATCGGTTATATGAATCTTCATTCCTGATCATTAATACTGAAAAAGCGAGTTTAATCAGTTCCCGGTAGGCGATGCGGACTCGGCAGACCGTAAGTAACAAATGAGAAATAAAACAGACTATCGGAAACAGGCGTTCTTTGCGTTTTATTTCTGTTTTTTGTGTGTGTGTATTTTATTACAGACGCCCGACTCGAACGAAAACAGTGTTAATGGTGTCGTAGTCCTTTGTTATTAAAGAGACTTCACCACTGAGTATAAGAATTATACGTACTTTACGTTATTTGTCAGTAAATGCTACATAAATTTAGTTGTAAGGAACACAGATATAAGCGTCCGGAAATACTAAAGTTTCTTCACAAAACGCATATTAGAGAAATCAGTGAGGTAAACACATCTAAGAGAGGCATTGACATAGTGTTTTAAAGATTCATGTTCTTGCTTGTTAAATTCAGTGATTGCATCCTGAAGAAATATACATTCAAAAATACAGTGTTTGACGAAGTTTATATTTCTAAATCATCACGTTTTTAATTTAGAAGATTTAGAAGTAAATTTTTTAAGTCAGTTCTGTCAAAGAACCAAACATTAAAAAAGCATCCTCATATTCTTCATTTATTTCATTGTTTGCTTACTTCTTGTTAGTCCTCATAATTAATTTCGCGTTACTCTAACTCATATTTGGCAATTTTTTTCGCAAGCCCAACGTTTCGGAAGAGGAATGCTACTTCCATCATCAGGAAGGTGAGTGAAACTTACCCAGTGGGATTCATTACATGTAACCAAATTTTATTCCCGAATTTAATGTTGGAAGCCTGGTTTATGGAACGTGTTTTTATCAAAAAACGATAGGAAAAAGTTTAATAATATACTCTCGTCATGAACCTTTACATTTACGTAAAAGTGATTATATCACCGTTGCTTAGGCCTCTGTGTTAAGAATCGCGTAGAAAACGGAAAGACTTTACGTATCACCGTTTCGGCTTCAGAGGTGAGACCTTTTGGAGACAATCTCATTGTCACAAGTTAGGATAGGCACGGTAAGTTTATGCCTATCAGACTGTGAAGTTTAATTACTAAATTAGTTACGAGTTTAAGGCTTCCTTTAATTCTTCCTGCAATTTAAGTGTCGTCCTACAAACTGCTTGACGTGTAATTAAGACGCGTGATGTGACAATCTGTGGCGATACCTCCTGTTTGTGACAGCGCTTTCTCTGTCTTTTAACGACACGCCGAAGAGACTCTGAGTAAAGTGTCGCTGTCCATTTACAGTGCGCGGTGTTCTTATGCTTTTCTGAAGTGGTAGCAGCCAGAAATACACACGAGTATGCTCAGGTACCTGTTTTTATTACCGTAAATGTGAAATATGTTTCCGAAGTGACTGACCGTAATTTTTTAAAATGATTAAGGCATCTGAAACAGAAGAACTCAAAGAAGAACCTATAACCAAACATGAAGATGACTGTCTTCTGGGTTGTTGTAGTCTGGTAGACGCTTGTCGACGTTCCAGAGGCGCTTGATAGACCTGATAATGCGGGCATCAAATTGGAAAGAAACATTTGCCAAATTCTAATGGACTGTTTAAATAAATTTATATAAAATTTTTGCACTGTTTTCCACACTTGTTAATACATTCAAAATGAGCTTGTTTGTTGTTCTTCATCAATAAAGTCAACACAGTTCTTAGTAGGTAGGATTCAATGAAGAGTTGTAACAACTTTCATTTTTACGCGGAATGATGGTCTTATTACATACAAATATCGGGCGGCGCAAGGAAGACACTGTGCATATATACCTTCTGTCACAGTTTCATTGAAACCCTCATTACAACGGTGTAGAAACGCGGCGGGGGGAGAGAGGGGAACGGAACTGCACATAAAGTCTCCCTTTGCTTCGACGAATGGGCATATGCATGATTGGTAAACTAATATAGTTAGTCTCTTCTGCACTCTATCTAATGTTATGTTATGTTATGTTATGTAGTACGACGCTGATGGGATGTTAGCAAATATTATTGAAACGGTGTAATAAAACTTATCTATAACCGCTGTTGGTTGGCCTGTAACAGTTAAGATGTACGTCTGTGTTAAACAGTGTGTTAACAGCCTGAGGAAAATGACTGTGATCTTCCTATTAAGATGCGCCATCTCAGCCTCTGCATCTAATAAATGCTCCGGAGCATTTATGAACAACGTATCTGATAATTTATCTACCTACTTATTTGCCTATACCTTTATTAATCGACATTTTTATAATTTTAGAAGCTCTGTTTCCATCAATACACACTTCACACATAAAAAGCGCAATAGTTTGTGACTTGTTATTTATTATTTGGTCGCTTAATGACAACTGAATTTGTGAGATGTCAGGTTCTCACGGCGACGATATAATCTCACCGACGTTTCGGACATTCTTGCTGTTTCCACAATCAGGTAGATGATTCATTAATAAATAGATTTAATTATAACTAATCTGTCAGTATGATGGCTACCAGTCACCCGAAGACGGGAGTAGAAACAATTCTGAAACGTCGTTTACATCACAATACATCAGATAGTTGGTGTGACTAACATAATGTTATTTAATGAGTCAACTGTCATAACAAAACACTATAGAATCTTGAAATGTGACTGTGCTTGATGATTGCAAAAGTAATAACTGAGGAATGGGTCTATATCAGTGCTTACGTACGATTTAAGGGTCCCGTTGTACCTCGATCGTGAAGCGAAGACAATTATGAGTAATACACATGACCCTATTTATTTATATAAACTTTCGTGCAGAAGCAAACAGGCAAGAAATTTTATTAAACGGATAGTCGAGCTATAAATTTGTATCCGAGCGAAAAATCCACGCATGTTATCCACAATACAGCTTTATTGTCTTATATCAGGGTCTTGTTTTGTATGTTATCATAATCTGATCGACACTAATAGGTTTAAAGTGAGCGCGTTGCACTGGGGGACCAAGGCGATTCGGCTGGTTATGTGAGGCCTTGTGTACTGTGATATGGCGTACCTGTACGTCCAATTCTAAAGAGTTTTGACGACGGTAGTTTACATTTAAAATTATTCTTTGTCAGGACTTTTTCCATCGTCTGTTCTTTAAAATCACGACCTGAAGACGGAGACAGAACCAGCCTCCGAAACGTCGTGATTTTAAAGAACAGACGATGGAAAAAGTCCTGACAAAGAATAATTTTAAATGTACCTGTACGTGTTTATTAAAGCAAGATTCTGTTCTTGAATTTCCGTTATGATTGACTGTTATAAAGATTTTTATCAGCTTCTTTTCAAAATGTCTTTGTTATCCCACAGAAAGTATGCATATTGTTATAGTAAAAGTTAGGTTTATCCAAAGTGATCTAAAAGTCACACAACCCAAATTAAAATATTTATTGATGGTTGCATTCAATACGGTTCGATTGGATTAATAAACACACATGCAGGTCACGCCATGTTGTAACCTGCTCGCGCCAGACAGTCAGTTGTCTTTCAACAGTCGAAGTGCAAGGACGTATTTTTCACAAATGCAAAGAGTGTGTTCGTTGTCGAACACTGTCTGGCGTCTCGTTCCTACTCAACTTGCCAGAACGAATTTAGGGATGCATTGCCCGATTCTCCTGTGCCCAAGAAATTGACGATGACGTCTCGTCTGGTTAACCATTTCCGTGCTACAGGAAGCGAGCAGGACAGAAATCGTTCCGTTGCATTAGACATAAGGAAAAGAGTGAAGCTTCAATGAGCGCGGTGGAAATTTCCGACACTTAATGTGACATTGGTTTTTGTTTTCTAATTTTAAAGTAATTCGTTTTTTAAGAAATAGAACGTGTCAGGAATGGGTTTCTACACCGGCTGTGTACGAAATTTCTTTCATCTTGCTGAGTGCTTTGTAAATTGTATCTCCCTGATGATGGAGGCAGCAAGAGCCTCTGATACGTCGGTAAACTTCAACCAGACTACACGGCGAAGCAACCCAGAAGACAGCACCGCCGTGAATACCTCAAATCCTACATTTATATATCCTAATTACCAGACGTTTCACAGTTCTGTCTTGTTTCCTTATTTCACAAACCATTTGTTCACTTGCAAACGCGTGTCAAGCAACAAAACCTGTGTGTCATACTGATAGCAGATTCTCAGCCTTGTCATCTCAAGACTGAACACAGCAGGCACCTCCCCTCTTAGCAAATGGATGTCGTATCTTTTCATAATGCAGGCAGCATTCAGAAAGAGTAGTTTTATGTGGCTAACAACTTCAAAGAAAATCAGTCAGTGTGTGTTTCCGTTTTTCAGCAGCAAACCTGTGAAGTATTTCATTGTTAGATATTATTCTTCTTCTTAGGAACAGGGAATAATTGCCCGTGAGGTGGCTTCTACATGATCTGTCACATGCAGTTTGTTCTGTAAGTGGCATTAACACTTTGTGCTAGAACGGTCCATACAGAATTGTTGTTCTTCTGCGATGTGTAGATTTGAAATCCAAGGCACTTCTTACTTCGGATTAGGATAAGCATTAGATAACCAATTTTGTCACGAATTTTCGCGTAATAAGCTTTCCTTCTTGGAACATTGAAAATGCTAAGATTATCTTCTTTGAAATGCCACACAATTTTACATTATTTCTTTACAAAAACTCCGAATTTATTACGACGTTTTAAATAAATAGGCTGAACCGATAAATTAAACTTTTTACGGTTTACAAATTTTAGTTCTGGACGTCATTGTTTAGTATGTAGTTAGCTGAGATTTTTTCGATGTATTGTCAGACACAAAGCATTTATGTAATTTTGCCATATAAATTTTTAATTGGTTATACTTTGAACGGACGGATATTTCAAATAAAATTTTCTGCGGCACCTAAAAGGGGTTACTGCTTGTGTTTATCATTAAGTTCGCACTTCTGTTTTAAATCATAACTTACTTTTCACATTTTAAAACACGCTTATGATATTTGCGTGATTTTAGAAGTAAGATTACTATTTTACTTTGTTCCTTTAATGACGTTAAAGCAAAAGTCTGGTTCTCCCTTAAGAGTAACGCAGTCGAGGCACACGTGAATGAGTGGGACGTATTTACGAGCTTAACGTAATTCTTTTCTGCGTCTTCTCCTGTAGAAATAGTCCTATTCCTTTGCTCACATTCCGTTCAACTGCTCCTCTCTGTTTAAAGAAAATTAGACCAGCATCCTAATCCCAGCGCAACACAAAAAGCAATTAACGAGCTCCATTGAGTAATAAAACAAGTGTTGTAATGTTCGTCTACTCCCCCCGCTGCTTAATTTTCCCCTCCTTCGCCTACGCCTCAAACATTTCTCCTCAATCATCCCTGCTGATGCCAAGAAACTAGTTACAAAAATATTTTAAATTTGTTTCGCGAACTCTGAATCTTTATGATGCGATGCGAAAGCAGCCACGTTTGCTAATTTGGTTAACAGTCTCGTTTGTCGGCACCAGACTCTAGTATAAGTTACTCAAAATATGATTAGAACCCGCCCCTTGAGGAAGGAATTCTAAATTTGCAAGGGTTGTTGTAATTGTGAAGTGAAGCGTATTTATGAATTACCTGTGTCATGTTAGTGGATCGGACTGATCGATGTATCAAAGCTTAACGAAGTCTGCCTATTCAGATATAATACAGTTTACGATAAGTTGTTCCCAGTCTGTCTTTGGAAGATTTCATTTTAATAGACCACGGCTGTTTTCTGTCCAGTCGCGGTCAGTTTGCATATTGTGTCACCAGCACACCAACTGATTGCCGTTGTCGTTTTAATAGATAAACAGTTGCCTGTTTTAGAGATCGAAATGGCTAGGATACCTAGCGACTGTGCCGCTAGGGATAGGATACGCGGCGACCGACGCAGTAATCGCGCATAGCAGAAAGGCCGTTCCGCGCCGCCAGCAAAACCGCCGGACTGGATGATTCACACAGTGCGTGAAGTTGGGTCTTGTTTTTTCTTCCAGTAAGGCTAGATAATAGGAATTTTGTGCTAAATTTCTGCATCTGAGAAAGTACGGTGAAATAATTTAAGAACGGAGCATGCTTTTTCATGTCAGGCCATACACTTGCTGCATGAAATATTGTCGTTGCAGTTAAATGAACCATGTTTTTAAAATCTTTGTTAATTCATTTTGAATGAATACAGTAATTATAAGAATTTAGTAGTTTTAAATTTATTATTCTTGCCTTCATTGAAAATGAATCTTAGAGAAATAGGTAGGGAGAGTGTGGATTGGGTTCATCTGGCGGGTTCTTATTAACTACGGTAGTGAACCTTCGGCTCCCACGAATGTCAGAGAATTTAATAAGAAACTTGGTGTTTCTGTTCTATGAATTCTTCAGTTCCTCACACGAAAATCACATAATGCGAAGCTTCATAATTTGAACTGTTCTTCGTCATTATCAGGCTGATGAGATCAATGTAACTGAGACTGTAAAGGCATGTAGCACGCATGGGAGATATGGTAATTGCACAAAGAATTTTAACCGGAAATACAGAAGAGAAATGGTCACTGGGAATATATAAGGGTAACTGGGACGATTATATTAAAATTATCTTAAGGCAATGAATATGAGAGTATGGACTAAATTCATGTGATTCTGGACCAGTGTCGAGCATTTGCGAAACGGTAATGAACCTTCGAGATCCACACAGAAGAGCGAAATGTTTGATTTGGTGAGCAGCTGTTCATTTTCAAGGAAGAATCTGGTTCATGTAGGAGGTTAATGAGTCTTACAAGATGCGCTGTCCGGAATTGTTTATAACGAACCACGAATCAGCGATTTGAAGTGCTAAGTTGTTAGTAGTCATTCGGCTGAAACCTCAATTTGCCAATAAAACTTGTTAATTGGCGTAAAAGGCTTACATTACGCTAAATTGTTAGGATAATTGAACGCAAATTGGACTCTCATGCCTTACAAACGTGTATCATTACTATTCTTAAATGTACAGATCTTTATGCGTTAATCGTTCCTGAAAACGCAGACAAAAAGACTTGGTTTGTTACTACTATTTTTCAATAATTTCTTTCTTAGATACGCCTGTTGGAAACTCAATGAAATTATATTGGCATCCATTCGTTTCTAATAACGCATTCGATCTGGTTGAAAGAACTACATTTAACAAGTTTAATATGCCTATAACGCTTTAGTATAATTTATTATCTTTCCCACAAATAGACGTACAAGACTAGCTGACTATAGGTGAGTGGATTAATTCGTAAAAAGGAACACAGAGAGTTCCATTTGAAACGAAACCTAACCGCTACACATAAACCCCTTCACGTACAACATGGCGTAATCGACGGAATTACAGAATTTTGCACCTGAAATCGGCACGGCTGTAATTTAAGCTGTTTTGTCGTTTGAATAGAACTAGTCACAGATAGAAACTTCCAGTGTCCCAAACATTTCTTACCAGTCGTTCTGCTAATGAGCACGCCATGTTTGCACTTACATATCTTCTGCACATCTGGCGTGAGCAGAGGCCTAGCATCTGTGGTGACCTTGACTCGAGTATCACGGTGGATATTGGGAGATTCTGTTACACGTGGATGGGCCTGCTTTTGATTTCTTTTGTACCGAGCACGTGTTTGTTGTCGGGTTTCATTTTAAATGGTACGCTCTACAGATGTGAGCACCGACACTGTCTCTCAGCAATAAGTTTGATTTATTGATATAATAATAGATAAATTATAATAAATGCGGCTTTTAACTATATTTATTATATATTCTTTTATCGAAATAGATAGAATATTACTGTTAACTCTAATAAAATCTCTTCAACCACAGAATTACTATGCGCACCTACATGTAATTACATCAAATTACAGTCATGCGTCTGTTAGAAAATGCACAGTTCTGCAGAGATCTGTTTTTGTAAGACAGTCTGTGCAAATTGAGCCTCGTTGCAAATTTTTTTATTTTATTATTTTTTTTATTTCAACACCGCTGGTGTCACCTAGCAACGAAGTGGGTGACTTGCGAATGACGAAAATAAACCACGCTTATCAAATAGGCAGATTCATTACTCTCAAACTTATTAAATTTTGTTTAGGCGGTGTTGTTATAGGTCTATAAATGATAGACCTGCTCTCTTCAATTCTCCTCTGTTGTTTATTTAAACACCATATAATGCGTTGAACAGGACTGTTAACGCGGTCAAGTATTATCTTATCTATTCGTTTAAGAAAATCACGCTGGGAAATGCAATTGAAATGCTTTACGGTCGAGAACTCAACAGGAGTGGCAGTGGTTTCGTCAATTCTGACGACCAAACCGCTGACGGCCCCGACTGAATCATGATTTTAAGGGAGTGAGTAGTTTTAGCTGAAGTAGCTGGGCGAGACGAAATGAACGGCTGTTTGGAAAGACGGACCCGCCTGAACCGGGCTCCTTGCCGGTTGCTCCCGGCTACCGAACGGTCACCGCCCGCCAAGATATCCGGACCCGCCCCGCACGACAAAGCACAAACTAAGCTATCCATTAACTCGGTTTTACGAAGATTTCAGTGCCAAATTAGAACAGCGAGCTTCAGTATTAAATATTTTTCGAGGTTTGTTTATCACCCAGATTAAATTCGGGTTAGGATTGTTAAAAATTGCTTCAAATGCGTGGATTTGAAACTTATTGGGTCTGCAACCCCAAAAACAGTGAAACTACAGCGGTTATTTCGTGGGGTCAACTTAAAATGGTGATATTAAGATAAAACATTATATATACCTTATTAGGTTATCAAAATGTATTTGTTTAAAATGGAACAGATGTGAACGAGGAAAATATTCTGTTATTTTGACAGTGTTTAACCAGCGTCGCTGAAACTATCTTGAGAAGCTGATAATCTCTTAACTTTTCAAGAAATCCTCCTTCTGTGGATCTCGAAGGTTCATTACTCTATTCGCAACGGCCCTCAACTGGGTCCTATCTCCTAAGACGGTCTTATCCCGTCCACATGCGCACACCACACACTCTTAAGATACCATTTTAATATTAATCTCCCATCTAGGAATACATCGTCCAATCTGTCTCTTCCCTTCAAGTTTTCTGACTAAAGTTGTGTTTGTTTTTCTCATCTCCGTCATGTGTGAGTCAACTACGGGTCACTTGATCACGTTATTAATGTTTCGTAAAAAATGGCCCACAATTTATGAAACTCGTTATTGGGTCCAAATATTTTCTTCTGTTTTACGTTGTTTTAAACACTGTAAGTCTAAATTTAAATTATGTTGAAGGAACAAATGAAGTTTCATGTGTAGCCTGTGTAACTTTTTCCACGATTGCCAACGTATTCTGAGAACAAAAACCTTCCTACGGCATGCAGAACATGTGACGATCACGGCAGTCGATTATCAAAATTATAGTATCGAGTCTCATCATACAATGGTTGCGAGTTCCGACTATAGAGGCGTCCGGTATCATCCCCTCTAGCACGCACACACTCGAAATTTTAGGGTGTGTAAATTAACAATGTAATTTTTAGAAAAAATAAAAGATTTCATTCAGAATTTGTATTCTTTATATTACTTGTATTTGGAAATGTTTTACTTCGTACAGCATTAGGCGAAACAGAGCATGTTATTAAGTCAATTTTGTTTTATAATTTTTCATGAAAATATAACGATCATTGTATCTATAAAATGATAAAACTGAGAACATAGAGGACGAAGTATAGATCTCTAATACTGAAGTAAACCGACTATATAATTTCAAAATGAATGTGTTTTTTTCAATGTCTTTCTGAAATAAAAGAAGAAGCCTAGCTGCTGTGGTCGCATTATGGCGAAGTCGACCACAAAGTCACGAGCCATTTTGTGGCAGGAAGACAGAGAAAGCAGTGCCTAGGTTATTACCGTCTATTGTTGCATAGATGAACCCTTGACGACAATGCTATCATCCAGCTCTCTTTGGCCGTTCATGGGCTACGTCGCGCAAGGAAACCAAACATCTAAGCTGTCATGCACTGTCTGCTTTGCCTGATGAACTTCAGATGTGTCGAATAGGGTGAACCATAAGCTTTGTTTGGTCAGAGAATGATATAAAAGACAGATTGCGTGTGTGAGCGAATGCTTACAGTTACGTGTGACCACAAAACAGAGAAACCCCTATTGTCATGTGGGTTTCTTGTGTATTAATACATATCGAAATTATTATAACTCATCGCCGGTTTCCGTGTTCTTGTCGATGCTTACACAATGGCCGACGTACCGTCACCTGGTGTGACCAGAAGGGCTCTAATATAAACAGAGACACACATGGCCTGACTGGCGAACCGCCAAAATATATCTTGCCTAGATAAACGTTATTTTTGCCTGTCTTTTCTTTACTAACGTTAATGCTGATAGATCTTACAAGTAGATTTAAAATGTAATGATGTGATTTAGGTCTGTCCGTGTTCGACGTAAGGAAACTGTTGTTATATGGATCGTCTCAGCTCACACCTCGGGTTTACTTCTACAAATTCTATGAATTAGGATAGTATATTATGAAGTAGGTGCGGAGACTATATAAGCATACCAGTAGGTGTTATATCTTTTTATTAAAACAATACTGCCTGTGTAACGTTTGTACGTTAAATATAGACAAGCTAAATTATTTATTTATGGACCCATATCTGTTAATTTCTCAAAGCTGAGAAATTGTGATGGGTTATTCTCGTTTTGGTTGTAATTTCCGTCGCCTGCTTGAAGTAATGAAAATATTTCAATAAAATTTATTTGAATGTAATATATTTTATGCTTATAATTACTCTAAAACATGAATGAGCGGTGTTCTCTTCCTTACTATTGCAATTCGCTCCTACCAACTTTGTTGTAGACGGACTTTAGTTTGTGGAATATGAAATTTTCACAGCCACTAATATGAAAATGTCCCTAATCAGGATAATTCCCTCTAAAACGTGGGATAATATTTGCCGGACTAAATACACTGTGCTGCATCCTATAAAGTCATTTTTCTGTAGAACATAGAACATACGGTCACCCAACCTCCGCCTCATAATTTCTTGATTCGATTGTAAGAAACTTCTAATCAGTAAGAGATTGCTGTCTTCTGGGTAATTGCGCCCTGTCGTCGGGTACAAATTTACGGACGTTTTAGAGGTGTAGGCTGCCTCTATTAGTAGGGCGATGATCGCGTTGATGATGGAGGTAGAAAGCACTTGTGCAAGTCGGTAAATTTCTACCAGACTACACGGTTTAACAACCCAGAAGACAGTCATGTTCATACTCGCCGCGTTAGAACCTCAAATATCTAATCAGTTGTTCACATCGATGTAGTCCAGGTAATTTAAAATAAATAAAAGTGTACAGCAAATAAGTCTTGGAATAACAAGTGTAAAGATGTATGTTTAAAAGCAAGTTTGTCGACTATAGAATCTTGGAAACGAAAACATAATTACGTAGACACAAATTATTAGTTACTATTATTTTCAAACAACTATTCCTGCTCGTTTACTCAGAAATGCCGGCTATCATAGACCGCAATGCCTAGTTTTAGTCGTGTGTTTATGTGTTTTATTTTTGTAGACGACGTTGGGTGACGATGAAACACATCGCCTCTGTCGCTCTTCAGGGTATGCGCTTTTGGCACAAGAATAAGGAGCTCCCATTGCTCTACTTATAGCAAACATACAGATGTATACGTCTAAGTGAAATAATTGGAAGGCTTGATCGTGCAAAGTTCACGCTCCATGATATGGTTTAAGCTTGTAAAACAGGAAACTGATTAAAGTCTCATATAACTACTAACATAGGAAGGTCCCGTGTTCAAATCTTGGTGGGAGGAAAGCCATTCAAAAATTCTGACTGACGTTTCTTTATTTGTGGCTTATTCAATGACGCTGACACTAAATCAGATTATGTGGCGTCCAGTGATAGCTCAACGAATGGCAAATGAATCTGATAGGATATTAAAGAAAGCAGAAGTGGCTAGCGTTTGTCTTTGCTTACAAACGGCAAAAGACGGATCAGAAGTGAGGCCCCTCGTTTTGGTCCGAGGGTACGATAATGTGTTGCCTCATCAGGGCTATAGCACACTTCACGGGTTTGTGACAGATGCGTGTGGATTAATGGTGGAATGATGATTGTGCCCTGTCAGCGGAAAACCGAACGTATCGGGGAAAACTCTGTTCCATTGCCAATTCGTCCACCACAAATATCACATTAAGTCGTCCGGTACTGAACCCGTATCTCTGTGGTAAGAAGCCACCGCGTGTACGCCTGAGCTGTTATCGTTGTGGTAGGTTGCGCGTTTTGCTTTCAATGCATTAAAATGTAGGTCTATAGGCCTATTTCTCTGCATTATTTCATCCGCTTAGGTTTATTCTCAGTAGTCTGAATGAAATAATGGACTTTGTACTATTTTGCATTCGTTTTATTCAAATTTATTTATTTTAATTGAGAAGAACTATAAATTTAATACAAATTAGAATTTGACTTCTAGAGATTCTGTTCTTAAATGTTAAATAATATTAAGGCTATGACGTTCGTAATAAATGCTGACAAATTCAAGAAATGGTACGATACGGAACTACGTGGACGAGTCTTGACACTCGAGAAATCCGGGGTTCAAATCTCGGCCTCGAGATAGGCTACTCTCACTGAGATTTCCTCAGTCCCTCTAGACAAGTGCAGGGAATATCCGTTAAATTTTATCAAGACCGCTTCCTTCCAACTCCCTTCCAATTCATTAATCATCCTATTATTCATATAGGAATATAATTTGAGCTATTGACAACGTTTTAAAGCCTAGTGGTAACTATGTGTACCACCTCATGTAACAATCAGTAACTTTGTGTTATGTCCACAGACTGCATTTATGGGTTTTGCATAATCAGAAAAAGCAGTGACTCTTTCACTTATCAGCATTAACCAATGTAGTGTTGTGTTTTCTTTTAGGTAGGGACTGCATGTTTAAATGACCTATTATTAAGCAAAAGTTCAGTTTACAAGCGTCATGTAAATCCACGTAACAGTTAAACTGGAAGAATATAATAACTCCACAAAATTAATTGTGTTAGACAATGGCCGATTAACTGTAGCCTGATCATGATGAGACTTACTGGTGGCATTTACGAAGAAGAAAATCAATTAGCCTGGGTGACTTAGCTTCAATAATCAATTAGATCTTTAAAATTACGTGAATTGGTCAGTTTTTTCAATACGAATTGCTGCGTCATTCTTAGTGCAGGCATACCAGTACTAAAATGTGAACCCAAAACCTTGATCTTGTACAGCGGACATGTCTTATGATCAGGACAATTCACTTACTAACAAAAAAAACTAATCCCTATTTCAAAGTTTAGATGTCGCTGTGACATTGCTGAGGCTTTCTGTTCTATGACAATTTCCCTTCCAACTTTCATTTACTGAATATTACGTGCGAATAGAAACGCAGACGTGGACACAATTTTGACTAAATTCTGCTATTGTACTAGTATTAGACTTACGGTATTTTCTATTTATAGCTTAGTTACAGGGAATTATTTTTTCGCTAATGCCTTAGATTTTCATTAAATACGCCTGATTGTATACATGAGATAGTATTTATAAAATAGTTCTCATAATTTGACTTAGCTAAGCTTTTAGGACATTTGCGATATATAAGCTTATAAATTTAAACCAACATAAAAGTTGTTTTCTCTGAAGACGACCTGTCTGCTGGGTTACAGCGCCGTGTAGTTTGGTAGAAGTTTACTGACGTCCAGGAGGTACTTGCTGTCTTCATCGTCAGAGCGATTATGGAGGCAGCAAGGACCTCTGAGACGTTTGCAAACTTCTATCAGTTTACATGGAGAACCTTAAATCCTTCTTGTTTTGTTTCCCGGTGCAGTTTGTTTCAAATGCATTTTTCAGAATTACCTATTTCACGACTTGTAAAGATAATTTTAGCCAATTTTTATTGTTCTGTTGAGACAGTGTTGTAGTAATATTAGGGGGAACGTGTTATTTTATAAACCGCTTGAAGTCTATCGGAAACGTTCAAATAATAGTAGCCGAAGTAACTAGAAATCCTCCCTCCGGACACTAAAATTTGAGATTTGATACGCACTAAGACTGAGGTGGTGTGATGGTAGCTAGACTCACGTTGAGCGGAGCGAGGCGAGAGGGCTGTGTTGGGGGCGGTGGAGGCGGCGCTGGAAACCGCTCACACATCATCCGCTGATGCTGTTGCTGCTGGTGACATACACGTTGGTGGTGGTGGTGTTGGGGCCCTAGCTGCTGCCCTGGGCCCGGGGCACCCAAAGTTATGTTGTTTTGCATTAGTATCATTGATGGACATGTGGTGTTGGTAAGGGGGCGGTGTGATATGGCGCCACGTATCTTCTGGGTTTTATCACTGATAAAGTTTAGACGAATAAAAACACTTCTGTAGTAAACACTGTTTCAAGACATCATGTTTTATCTTTCATGGCGACCACAAAAGTACACTTAATGATCCAAAACATTTTCGTACACACATTACGGTTTACGTATTTCTTTTTGTTCAATGAAGATTTTTGGATGAGATATTTGAGTGTATCACGCTGTTACTGGTTTCATTAGCCAAATATTATTTATTTATAAATTACGTATTTTAAAATATGCCACCGTTCACTAGACATATGCTGTGACACATGTTCGAAATAACTGGATTTCGAATTTGACAATTTTTTTTTTTTGTTAGCTGTTCCAAAATATAAATTTTGTAAGTATTATTACACTTCACTTTCAGTACACACAGTAGTATATCGGAGGTATATTGCACACGAGATATAGTTTATTTTCACAGCACATTAGAGTATAAAAACTTTCGATTAATAAAAAAATTGCACACATTTCACATGAGTATGAAGTGACACTGCACCAGTTAGAGGTGACTGCTGCCAGATCTCGCAGCCGAAACTTCGGGTCCCAAGCCAAAGACTGCCGAAATCCATTCAGCGATACGTCTGAATCTTTTAAGAAAACACCTGGAGATATCTTTGCCATGTCATTGCCATCCTGGCTGTCGGATTTCTCCCAACGAGCGGAAAAGCAGTTTAAGAGATGCATGCAATAACCTATCTAGTCTACATCGAATCCGCTGTGCATAATACGTACTGCAGCTGTAGGTGGGGGCGACTGTACAAGCCATGAGGTTCACTATTTTCCGTACTCCTATTGGGAATTTATCCTCGGTCCGAGATTACCCGAGCAAATCCGAGTTTAACCGAACTTGTAGCATAACGTGGTCATGTTTTATACGCGTCAAAAGATACATTTGAATGTGTGGTTCCTCAACGTCAATAGACAAAAGATACAAATTACAAGAATGTGAGGATTTCTTCTTCTTTTCTTTTTGGAAAAGTTGTATAGGAAATATTGACCTTAGTCATTTTACACTGAAAATGAAGGTGGTCCATGTGAGGGTTAAAAAAGAGGAGTGGGTGAAGATGTGAAAGGTGGGGTCCCTGCATGTGAAAAAGGGTAACGAGGGGCAGCAAAGGGGTTTCACCAAAAAAGAGGTTAGCAGAGGGGGTGGATGAGACGATATGAAGAGCTGGGAGGGGTGTTGTAAGGAGCGGAGGGGTAATGCTAAGGTTCGGAGTGGGGATGCTGAGGGGGATGCTACTTTTCTGTCTCTGTACTTACCACTTCCATCATGAGGCCCGCTCCGTTCGCTGGGTTTCCAGGCAACTTCAACTTGGCCGCTGATTGGTCGTCGGGACGACGCATGCGCGGAGCAGCTGCAGCGGTGGGCATCTTGATCTTATCCCCCCGGGCTGGTGGACTCCCACGACCGTCTCCTGGTTGTCGCGAGGTAACAAAAGATCACAAGCAAAAATCAACAAGAAAAGAAACAGAAAGATGAATATACCTGATGCTGCAACAGTTATCAGTAACATTGTTGTGAACAGACATTTTTTTAAATTTATTTTTATTATTATTATTATTGTTTTTCAATATATTCACCGTTTTATAGAGTATTTACTTCTATGTGCCCAAGACAAACCTTGCCCCTGAGGTACTTGGTGCAGCAGCTATTTCCGAAATACATTTTGTTTTTTAATACGTGTTACATGTATTATATAGATTTATTTTGAGGCATGACGAGGCCTATATGAAAAAATATATTACACCAGCGTGATGTACGATGTTTCTACAATGGCGGTTTTCTGAAGTCCCCTGATGTCGTGTTCGCCCGGGATGTTGGTTGTTGTTGTTGATATTATTATTTATGAAGACTGACTTTTTTACTGCGAGGGGAAACGCGAAGATGCGTGTATGAATCGTTAAACAGGCCATATGTAGTGAGCGGTGTCGTTCAGTTATCGCAACTGTACAGCATCTTACATGTGGTCCATGACATATCTGACAACTCTTTGTTTTTGAATTGTTAACGAAGTGTACTTTTTGCGGAAAATAGCTGATTAATTACTAAATTATAAGATACAGTGTTTAGAATGCAGTCTTTTAAACAGATGTGATTATTTGTTTATATGTCAAACTAATGGTGAAAGGTTAACTGGGAAAAATTTCGGTGATTTTTAACGTGTCTGTGTTATAGTCTTAACATTTTATAATAACATGTACAGGTCTACCGTAATGATTAAAATAGCGGTAGGCATAAAGGGACTGGACCTATTAGTCTGGAGCCTATTTATATATGAGCGGGTGCAATATCATTGTCTCGTAGTGATAGGTCTTATAGGCTGTTATAATCAGTACAGTGAACAAAAATGTTTTGCATTTGTCTTCAGAAAGATTTGAAACTCTAAGAATGTGAAAATGTCTTCTGGGATGTTGCGCCTTGTAATGTGGCCGACTTGACTGATCGCCCTATTGATGGAGACAGTAAGCACCTCTGAAACGTCGGTCAGTTTCTACCAGACTCGTCGCCGTGAGAATCTAATTTCGCAACTATAGTTTTGGTCTTCTGGATTCTAATGTCGTGTGGACTTGTAAGTAGATATTAATGTTCCGGAGGAACATTCTGCCTACATTTTCAAGTCCACACAGTCTTAAAACCCAGAAGACCAACACCGTAAGAACACCTTATCTCATAAGTGATCAAAATGTTATCTTCAGCAAGAATTTTTCTCTTATTAATTTTCCTTTAATGTCTCTTACTATATTAACTTTTGTTATAATTAACATCTGTTAACAGAGGAGGCATTATATAGGCCCTAGTCTGTCCAGCGTACTCGTAAATATAGGCTTGAAGCAATCTGTAGAAATGTAGCCCAGGACTAGAAGCCAGATGTCATACACTGAGACCAAATTTGGTTATTTATGATTAAAAGGTGTTGCTTCGAGATACAGATCCGAAGAATAGTATTTGTCCAGACCGTTTAATTGCAAATCTCAAATTCTGTTAGGCGAGAGGCTTAGTGTTCCAACGGATTTCATTACCACGGTCGCCTTTCTACTCACACCTAGCATTTGACTCACCGCCAAAGCTCACTATATAGCTACTTTATCAGATGTTGTTATCGGTATAGCAGTTGTAAGGGACAACTCAGTACGATACTAGGCCTAAATAAAATAATACAACGTACTAATTCAACAGCTACAAGAACTACCTAGAGTCGGCACAAGAAGATATAATAATAATAATAATAATAATAATGTTTTAAATGTTCTTTTAAGCATATACATTTATTATTTTTATATTTCAAAGAAATTTGTTGGATCATACGATCCTACCAGTTACCAGAGGGTTATCTCAGATGTAGGCTCATCGGAAAACAAAAAAAAACGTTTCTATTGCACAAGGGTTATCGCAAGCAAAATATAACTAAGATTAGTAGAGATAACACCAGGCGCGTGTCCCTGACATTGTGTCTGCCAGTGAATATGCGAAAAGCTAACTTAAACGGAACAGATATTTATTTTACCATAATGCTTTAATTAGCTAGTTTGTTGCTTTAGTGTGGTTTTAGTGATACTCACGTCAGTAAAGCATGAATTAGTAAGACCCAGCGCGGGCGGAAGAACCTAGCGCTGTCGTCAGATTTTTCTCTGAGTATCAGATGGCGATACGCGATTTCGTATGCAGTCTCAAAGTTTCTGTTCGAGGTTTCTGGTCCAAATCTTAGCCCCGAGGCTGGCTATCATGATTAAGTCTTGTGGTTTTCCTAAATTACTCCCAGTATATGCGGCGATAGAACCTTAAATAGGCCACGAACACTTCCTTCCGCATTAATTTAGGCCTTCCAGAAACAGAACTTCTTAACTTCAGTACGAATGTTGATTTCTTGCAAGATTTTAATGAGTAGGCAATGGAATGGATGGCCGAGATTCGATTCCAGGCAGTATCCTGACCGGCCCTGGAAAATATTTCACGGTTTACATTAAGTTTCCTGTGACTTGTCGCTTTTATTTGCTTTAATTATTTTTTTAATAAATAGGTTGTTTTATAAATCACACGAGTCTACAAAACTTTAATTACAGGGGTGTACTTGTGGTGGACGCTGTGTAATAGGCCTATAATATTTTGTTGGTTGTCAATCGCTTAAAGGATGAAGAGTAAAGCTTGTTGTGGCTTTTTTGGTCACATGAATCTGATTAGCCCATCTGAGGATAAATGCCTGTATTTCAGGACGTGTGTCAGATCATTAGTCTCGGTTTATTCTGAAGTATTAAGAGGTAAAATAAGGTTATTGGTTTGTATAACAAACGTTAAATGTCTATTTAAATTAGTTTTTTTTTGGAGGGGGGCGGGGGTAGTAGCCAGTTCAACTTCAGTATCATTAAAAGCAGTAAGTCTGTGTTTCGTTTTCCCAAAGTAATCCTAACCCCTTAAAGTCCAGTGATAACTATTCGTACCACCTGCCTTAATAACTAGAACTCTTCGTTTCGCCCACAGAGTGTATTTGTGAGTTTCGCATTGTTCGCAGAGTAGCAGCAAATATTTCCTTAAACTGCGCTAAGCAGCTGATCTTAACGCATTGTGTTATCTTTGTGATAGGGACTGAAATGTTAAATAAATATTTTTTGGGCGAATTTATAGGATTTAAATTGTTGATTACTAATTAGTTTCTACTAAAGTGTAAGACAATTTACGTGTTTCTTATGTTGGAATGCTTCAGTCGGACGGAGTGCGATTATGATGTCTGACAAGTTGATTTCCGGTAGTCGTCGTATGGGCCAGTGGAGTTTGTTATTAACCTCTGCCTGTCTAAATTTATAGGCTGTTATCGTCGTCATAGAATTAGATTTCGGAAATATAGAAAATAATTTTGAATCAGTGAAGTCAACCATTATTGTGATATTATTTATAACCACTTAAAACCAGGAGCTCATGAAAGTAATATTTAAATATTAGGTACTGCTTCCAACAAGACTTAGTGTATTTTTGTTACAAGATTAGTCGGCTAATGTTGTTAAATAATCGCCATTCATTCCGAGGGACAAAGGAATCGAATCTGAGAAGGAGGTCCACAGTCCATGAACCAAAAACGTCGTTCATGAACGGATATTTAGGCTTTAAGCAAGTTTTACGAAAAGTTACAGTTGCCTTAATTCTATTCATAATAAAGAAGAAATGTAGAAATTTGTCAAGGATTTATCTTAAACTATTAATGACGTCGTCTTATGTCTCATAATGGTTATCACATTTGCGATGTTCAAGTGTCATTTAACAGTTGCAGAAGCCAACAACCCTTACCATTCGTCGCACAAGTAATCCACTCACATAAACAATATTTCGCATAGGTCATATGAAGTACAAATGACATACAGGTTGCATTCTATAAAATGTTCCTTTTACAAGAATAAATTGTATATCAGATTCGTTACATAGAATGTATTCATGCGTAGGTCTAAGCCAACAGAATCATTCACCATAGGCTCAGGGGGAGGTGATGGCGGTGGAGGTGGTGGGGGGGACTCACAGTTTGAGAATCGCTGTTGCAGTGAACAAGCCGTATACAAACACTGCACAGTATGTCCGGCGAATGTGTAAAATCCTATCACCATGCGTGGAATTACTCGTGATTTACTGACGATCGCAGATGGAATAGGACAACTTATTCTTGTACGGCAAGGTCTGGTAGGAGTACACTATTAATACTTTGTTACATAACAAGCAGCCTGTTGTAAATTACCAGATGTTTTACATATTAAATTACTATTCATTTATTTACTTAATAACACCTGTAAATGGGTTACAACTCACTAAATATTATGTTCATGGAGAGAGGAATTTTAATATGATAGCATGGCATTAAAAAGAATCACTTATTTAGAATATGTTTAAAGTCAAGCTAAATTGCATCGTCTAAGACCTATATATATTGCTCATATTAAAAGTCAATCTTAGTTACTGTTATTACTATTTTAGCAGGGAAGTTTCACTTGTATGCATGAAATGTTTTTGTATTTAATTCAAACGAAAACTGCTAAAAATAGGCTACTTTTCTAAAAATTCTCTTAGATCACATTCTTTAACCTACTAATACATTTTATTTGTGTTTATGTATTATGTAGTCCTTATATGCTTATATAGGACCTAAGTACGTTTTCCTTCGTTGTGGCGTCTATTCGCATGATCGATAAGGATGAATCAGCAATGTAGTGAACGACCTTCATTATACAAAATAAAACCATTGAACCATAATTAGGATGATAGGCCCTGTACTCATCGCCCTGAATATGGACCCAGTGAACAAATTTGTAATGTCGGTAAATTTCTACCACACTACACGGCTCTCCGGGTAGCAGGTAGTTAATCTAAATCACTGAAACTATTACATTTGCCTGCCCCATAGAAGAAGATTTCAGAATAACTAAGAACTTATAATTTCAATCATAAATTTTGTTTTAAATTTTATTTTAGTGCCCTTATATTTTTTTTGAGAACAACTGTTATTAAAGTCTCATAAGTGTTCGTCTGCTCTGAACTATTCTCCAAACTAAACAAATGCAAAGGGACCGTATTAGTCTGTATCAAACCTTTATAATTATTTATATGTCATATTAATGAACGTTAATTCACATAACTTTTAATCGTGAATCTAATAAAGTTCATTATGTAACATACATCTGCTGTTACATGACAATGTTAAAGTGTACTGGCAGTCTTGTAATCAAAGTCATCACAATTTCTCAAACCTCCCGGTTTACCACTTAATCTGCATCTCATATTCTCGGGTATCCTGCACACCAGAAATGATCAAATTTAACAGCGCGTGTTTGTTTCCTGATAAAACTTTATAAATTTACAAAAATCACCTTGATAATGTCTTTAAATTACAATAGAATTTATGAATCATTAATTCATATTTCCTCAATTTAGTCAGTCAATAAGTTGGCCTACTCTGAGTATATTTATTTATTTATGTAAAATACTGCTATTTTAGAGTTAGTCTAGCTGTTATATCATGTCGAAATTGTAAACATTAACAACGTTTCTGAGAAACTCACTGCCACCTCCATCAGGGCCGAAGTATATTTATGTGACTTGTCTCTGAAAGAAAATTAGGTCAACCGAACCATGAACTGACCCATTTACATATAGCTCCATAGAGATTATCCAACTGTTATTTTAAAGCGGTCTAAGAAACTCTACGGTGTAATTCATGCAAAAGTTGTACTTTTGCTGAAACCATCGTAGTATTTTATTCTAGACCATTTCAACAATAAGCAGACATCGTGACATTCTGTCATGTAGATGTATTTATTGTACAGTTTGGCTTTAACTGAACACTTCGTATGTCCCGCAAGAAAACAGGTAAATTAGAAGTGAATATTACAACGTATATAAGTCGTTATTACAGAATTTACCACAATAGTGAGAAAGTGAATCAAGTGTTGACAGGCTTGTGGCCATAATAAATTCGATTACATGAACACCGCTCTATAATAAGGTCAACATCAACATATAGTGCTCCATAACAGAATAAATAGCAAGTCATTAATTGAGAAAATATACACATGCTTTAGCCTACAGGTATCGTACACGAGACTATCGATACAGAACGCGGTTCGAGACGCCGGACCCTGAAATGCGGTAGGCTACTCGTAATTTATCCGCAGAATATCTACACATGCGCTGATCACCCGTTCACTCTTTCCATCCACTAATTAAGTGCTACAAAATCATCAACACTGAACTTACCGTCCATAATAATTTGTCTTACTGCAGACGACTTCATTTCACACGCCGCCTATAAATCTAGTCTGAAGTTCATTGTTCTTGCGCTGATAGAATTATTAAGTATTTTCAGAGACTGATTTAAAGTCACTAATCTAACTGAATTTTTTTTTCCATCACAGCGCAGGGCACTGTGGGTCGTTTTTAGGTTATAATCCCACAAGTCGTTGGATTTCTATTTGTTTCGTCGTGGATTCCGAGTTAATTTAGGCCTCAGTGAGAAATGATGGTTCAAGTCCGACAAAGAAACCAATAGCAATTCAGAGCTGAATAGCAATGCGCGTGCCTTTTGTTCGAATACGCCCTGTTTTCAGTAAATTAAATGTCACTCTAGCTTTCAGTTGCAAAATTTGGTACGTTAATCAATTAAATTGTCTACTTGAAAACATCTCTCCATAGCTCTCTATTTTATTTGTAGTTTCATGTTATACAAACAGAAAGCACACAACACTTCTCGACATTCACGTCAGCAGTAGTGAATTTGTCACCGTGAATTGTAACTGTCGCCTGTACAGTGAAATGTTCCGCACTGATGTCCTCGAACGAAAAGATAAGAGGCGATGTCGGCGTAGATACAGATCCCGATACACTTTTCAAGCACTCCACTGAATTGTCGTGTGGTATCGCGAAGACGTGCGGGCGTGTGTAGACGCGGAATCGGTCAGTAGACCGCCAGCACGCGGGTGGCCCTGGTACGTTCGGTCACTGCCGTCTCCGTTGTGCACCGGGTCACAGCTCCTATATACAAGGAAGGGTTACTTTTCGTTGGGACCGTGGACTTGTGAGAGAAGAACAGAGTCGTAGCACGGCGATGAGGGGGTAACACATCTCGGGCGTGTCGCGTCTCAGCAGGCGCTAAGGGGGTGTGAGACGAAGATAAAAAGAGAGGGAAGCTCCGACCGAAATGGTGTGTGTCAGGAGGAAAAAGGTTGACCCCCTCCTTCACCCCTTTTAACCTCCCCCGTATCCAATGTCGACCTGAGAAAGACGGACATGCGCTCCAGAAATACGGCTGATAACAGCTGCGCCGATCTCGGGATGACGAGGCCTTGCAAAGAGGCGGTGACACTCGAAAGGAAGTGCAGTCCCTTTGCCCCGGTGACACTTCGGTCCGACGCGATGTCCCGCCTCTTTCTTAACACTGCGTGTGACAGATGCCCCCCTACTCTAACCAGGCACTTGCGCCCCACAACGTCAAATGACATTCTGAGGCGTGTCGTCTATTTCTGTCAGTGATCGATCTACAGCCTTCGGTACCTGGTCTAACACCGGGGTTTCAATGCCCCTTTGAAATAAAACTTTAAGTTTCTCATCTGATACTTTGCAACTACACAAGAGAATAACAATTTATAATTTCCGGCGCTCCCTGCTTTCTCGTCACGAACACTTTCTTGTTACATCTAAACAAAATTTGATACTGAATTATTGTTAGGTAAGGAGCGGTAGTTAAAATGACAATATAGTCATTAACTTTCAGAAGACGTCTAATTTAACTTGCATAGATTGTTTTAATAACTCAACAGCAAGAATTTAATAAGCCAAGAAACAAAGTAGCATCGTCCAGGTGGATCCTGTATTGATGTGAAGTAGTGACTGAGTCAGAGCTGAGAGACTCGCTCAGCGCTCACTAGATGGAAGCAGAGGTCTGAACTGCGCACCCCTAGAGTTGCTTGATTACCCATTATCGGAGTTTTCTTTTACACACCGCGGAATGGAAACAGATTATTAGAGTAAAAACTATTACTTCTTGTAATTCACTTTAAGAGGTTTGACAGAATATCGTCACAGGTTTCTTTAGAGTCACTGGCCAGTGAAGTGTTAATATTTTTACAAGACATCCCTTTTCGACTTTCTGTTAACGGAATTGAATTACGAATGTATCTCGTGCAAGTCTGTCTGTCAACCGTCACAGTTTCAGACTTACGTGGATTCGTTTTCGTATGTATGTGAGGTTTGAGTAAGAAATGTGTTTCCGAAACGAAATCGACCATAATCTTGATTCTTTTAATATAAAAATGTGCAAGCTTACCTACGCCCATACTCGAATAAGAAGGTATCATCCGTCTTCTTTGTTACCATTCAGTCATTGCATGTAATCTTTGTTGATACGAGGATATTGGTGTAAAAACGAAGACTTGTTACACTTTCTTACACTGAAGAAAATTTCATCACTTCATCTGTGTTATCTCTTTGCACACGCACTTAAATTGTTCGAAAAATATTTATATATACCGATTACGAAATTTCAATTACATGTATATGGACATTTTCAAACAATTTCATACCATATTTGGTATTTAATAATATCTTTCACAGAAGTAGGCTTCTGTTAATAAACAGTAAATTAAAACCCATGTTTCAAAGTTGCGTTAATAAAGTTTAAACATGTTTACGCACTTCCACACACACTTTAATAGCCGAGCCACATGCTGAACATTTTTATTTCACTCTTAAGTGTGCATATTATTTACTCAATGTCGAAATTCCACACGTTGTACACCCCTAACGAACGTTTATCCATTGTTGCTTTAAAGAAGCCTTTAACTGATCCATTCTAGTACATCCAAGAATGCGTACCACTTCCAAAGATTTCTTCGGGCGCACAGAATTTCACTTATCACTTCAAAAACTTATCTGGTTATCAGATATGTCTGTTTAAAATCAGTGAAACTATGCAGAAGTGAAGCATTTGTAGGCCGTTCTCGAGTGCTGTCACTTTACCGAAGCATGTGTACGCTTCGTCACCGGAGCATTGTGGGATCGTCTGCAGGAGACGTCAACACTGCACAATGCACTCTACGCTCGTCTGCACACCGGGCGACCGTCAGGCAGTCACTGGCTGGAGCGACGCGACACACTATAGCAGAGTCGTCCTTTCGCTTCCCCTCCAGTGTTATTTCCCCTCTTTCCCTAATACCACCACCACCACTATCATCTGTCCCGTCCAGTCCCCTCCCCCACCGCCCATCTCCATAACATCCTCACGGGATTAGGCCTATGAAATGTCACCAACGAACCAGCGACAAGCAATTCGAGCCAATGGGCGGTGACTAAACTAGCAAAGGGCCCGCGTCGCTCTCCGAGTGTCTGTTCCACGGTTTCCCTCTCATTTGCTGTCTTTGTCGGTGTTGCACAGGTGACAGAAGGACAATACAAGCGCCTGCGATGTTCGTGCTCACACAGGACCACTCCACTCGATAATGCCGCGAGCCAGCTGAGCTCTTTTGTTTATGTCATGGTCCAGCGTCGGTAATCATTGATCCTTATCGGTTACTGCTGTGTGTTAGTATACGTGGAATGACGCTTAGAGTCCTTTGGCAGCTGGGATAAACGAATTTATTGTTCAACGTTGACATTATTCGATTTTAAAGCGTGTCAACGAAACTTACATGCGAGCCTGTGTTTATAGTTATTATTATTATTTAGCGTTCTGTCAGACGACAGGTCCATATGAACAGGATCCTTGCATCCTTTTCTCGGACTGGGACCTGTTCATATACGTTCTTGGCAGATGATCCAGAAGTGGTTTGCCATTGCCTTCTTCTGTGTGTGAATGGAGTAATTGTTGGGATGCCACGGAGAAACCGGGGAAGCCCCCGGAGGAAAACTCCGTGTTGCCTAGACCACGGCCTTGCCCAACACAAGTTATAAATTCGGGCACCGCCGGGAATCGAACTCGAAACCCCCAGGATTACAAGGCCAGCGTTCTAACCGCTAGACCACCGTGGCTTGTGTTTATAGTAGGGGTTCTCAAACTTTTAACTCGAGCTTGATGAGTTCTAGAAATGGAAGGCAATTCATTGACACACTGTCGCAGTTTCTTAAAAATGCTACTGGTTTCCTACTGTTATAAGTAGATCCACATCTTAATCATTATTTTGACAGAATAAACCTCTGCTGAGATATTTGACGCTGATTTTGAGTGAGTAACCTTGCAGTATTAGGTTCAGTTTGTAGTTGTTAGGATTCGCCTACATTCCGCCCAACTGCTCTTCAGTAAGGTCCATTCCGGTTCATGATTTGGCCTTCGTCGTCAGACTGTAGGTATATACTTGTTAACATAGCATGTTTTCTGATATCAGGTAACTGTTTTCATCTCTACAGATTGACGCAGTAGGTGCAGATAAATATTTACGATGGCGACGCGAAACACGTCGACGGGTCAAGGAACTATGGTCTCTGAGCTCAGATAAATTGACCTTCGATACAGACAACATTCTTAAGTTAAGAGTGCATTGACATGATTATTTCACAATTTCTGAAGCTGAAGGAAGACTCATTCTTTCGCCATTTTGAACTTCGATTTAATACACCAGTCTGATTGGGGACACTGAAACCTGTGAGTCGCCATTTTGTTAATGAAAGCCTTAAAATGATTTCATTACATTTCCTACTTCAGTGGCCAGTTCTAAGAAGAAACGGGCGTAGATGACATTCCAATTAGACTGATTGGTAACTTCTTCATCGAGATCTGATCGGAGCGTCCTGTGAGACACTTATCAGGCCTCGTGAATCTGAAAATCTTAACGACTTGTGAATCACTTTAACATCATTTACCGCAATAACCAGTTTACCATGAAGACGCAGACAGTAGTTTTCTCTCCTTACTGGGCACTTATACGCCTAACTCCAGAAGATCCGAAGGCTCTGAGAGTGGTCGACCGAACAACCAGTCGTTTCCACATCGGATCGCTCAATCGGTCAGTTATTAGGCTGCTGGCTAGACGATCGGGCTTTGATTCCCGATAGGGAAAGAATTTTTTTTCCTATAAAGTCCAGACCGGGATCTGAAGCCAACCCACCGCCCTGTCGAATGGGAACCGGAGTTAAGGTAGCTGGGTTGTGTAGCTAACCACTCACCTCCTCATAGTACAGAGGTTAAGAATGCGGGGAGCTGTACCTTCACTCTCCATACATCTTTACTGCGTGGAGCTTAGTTAAGCACCAGAGACAGTCTTACCGACTTTTTCAGTGACCGCGAGATCCTCCAAGTTGAATTGAATGTTCTTTAAGGAACCTTCGTCTGTCTTCGTATCTCTTGACCGGAATGGAGGAAACGTTGTCCTAATTAACTCCATGGAGCAAAGTCCTTGTTGAATTGCTAATAAAAGATTCCCGTCTCTTACGGAATCGGAAGGTTCTATGGAAGACGGTAACACAGAACGTTGTCAGAGCAGAAAACACCTGAACTGCTGTTTGAATACAGAGGTGCAGGTCTCCACGGTAGCGACTGCGAAACAAATGCCCCTTGCAAAGCGTCGTGGTAAGTAGACCAGCCATTGACTGTTTCAGTTAGCAACGCGCCAATTTGTATGGAGGTTAACGGAGTCGATGAGAGGTGCAGAATTACAGGTTAGGTTACATTTTGTTTTCTGACACAAACTTCAAGGCTTAGGCCCTACAGGCCTGTGTCAATGAAGACAGTTCTGCGCGCTGTCATCAGTTCAGTTGGTTTCTTCACCGTCGCTCCCAAATATTTGAACTTTGTCACATATTCAAGGGATTTATTAGCTGCGCCTATATATTAATAATTTTATCCAATATTCTCATCCCGTGTCTTATGGCTAACGAACTGTAGGACAATTACTGAAATTGTGTTATTTTTGTAAATTATTTTGACTTTAGTTCAGACTAGTAGGACTAATTGGACCTTTTTTTTTTTAGAAACGTTTTTGTCGAATGTTTTTCACTTTTCCTTATCCTACTTGAAAGATCGGGGATTCCATTCTTGGCCCGGAGGACTGATTGCCATTTTCGTAATTTCCTTTCAGATATATGTCGGGTTAGTAACTTAAAATATGCCACGACATATTCCTTCTGCATCTTTCCTGATATTTCACTTCAATTCTTTCTATCAGCGTTACACGTAACCAATGCAGACCGTAGTTGAGGAATAATCATTAAACTAATAAAAAGAAACAATTTCTTAGACATTTCCCTGATGGTATTGCGACACGTTACAAGAAACATATTATAGACCTGCTACCAGCCTATTTTAACACATGCTGGATGGATGGATGGCTGATGGAGTGAAGGAGTCGTGGTTTTGAGGAGAACGCACGTCCTGGGGACTGGAATCTATTCAAGTGTTTAGGAACAAGACTTTAGTTCCGGAATAGCGCATTCAGCGCTGCAGGCAGGGACTTCTGTGTTGAGCATTCAGTGTGCTGGTAAGGTCGACTATTATTAGTACGCTGTGAAAATACACAAAGTATTGACAAGGTCCAGCGTTTTCAGTGACGTTCTGATCATCACCATTTCTTTCTACACTTATTTTAAATTCAGATTACAAACTGTTAAGTTAATTTAAATGTTAACATTGATGGGGGTCAACTGAGGGCTAAGATTTTGAGGCTATTATAAGTACGCATGAATCTTCTAAGAGTACATTTTTAACATGATTGTCTTCTGGGAAATTGCGCCATATATTGTGGCAGACGTTTCCCTGATGATGGAGCGGGAAGCGCCTCTGAAACGTCGATAAATTTCTACCAGGCTACACACCGCAATATTCTAGAAGACAGCCACATACGTAATCGTGAGAGCCTGCATCCTTGCCTTGCAACAAAAATAGGTTTTAGAAAAATATCGATTGTTTGATTGATTGTCAGTTATTTGTGTCTGTAATGTACGCGTTATTTCCTGGACCCAAAAGGCTAAATCCCTGAAGAAGAAATTGTACAAGTTTACATGCAGTGTTAAGAATTATTGCTATTTTACTAATTCTTGACACACTGGGAGGTCTTATCACTTTACTGATGAGTCTGACCTTGTTCTGCTGATACAAAACACTGGACGGACGAATGAGTGAATTAATAAATAAGTGGGCTCAGATTAATGAATAAGTTAGTGAGTGGGTGAAGGAAAGAATTAATAGATATTGATTACAGGAGCATTAATCATGATACGTCCGTCATTGCAAATATCATTACAAAATAATTATCACGTTCTCATATTTTCATTGTAACTTCAGGTCTGTATTTTCACCTAATTAGCGAGTAGTATGATGTAACGTTAATAGTCTATCATAGTTATGCATAGGTACGCAGTTAAAATCTCATCTTGTTTATCTTATTGACTGTCATGGCATGGAAGTCTAATGATGATATGCCTTTAATCAAGAACTGGTCATGGCATGGCATACTTTTCGGCAGTATTGTGGCATTTTCGTTGAGGGACTGAGGAAAACAATGAAAACATCAATCACTATATCCGGTCTTTGGGCCGAGATTTTAACCCGGAACTTCCCGATGCAGGATTAATAAACATTCTGCCGCGAATACAACTGGAAATAACAGAGGCGTATGTATATAATAGGTCTAATAAAATTGTACCAAAGGAAACAGCTATAATATATTATAATATCCTATAACAAATCTCTCTTGAATTGCTGAAATTGGGTCAGTGGTTATAATTCAAAAAACCTTTTTATTCTTAAAAATAAGTAAATTAATGCTCGTTGATACTATTGGTATATTTTCAGGGATCTATTCAGTTAGCAAGAAATGATTTAGATTTTGAACCAGTAAATTACCTGATCCGTAATTTCTAAGGAGAAATCAATGACAACGTGAAGGGCGCATATAACTTCAGTTAAACACAGGAGGTGTCAGCCATTGTTCATAATGAGACTTCCTTTACAAGCCGTAAACTCTGCTATCTAGAAACACCTTGAGTGAAATAAAAGAATTTTGTCATCCGTAACACAAATTATAGGTTTCTTGCTTATTTTTTAACAACAGTTGAGTAGGATTATATTATACTACACTTTTATTAAATCTTGCGATTCTTTGGGTGTTCAGCTTTTCGTTTCATTTTCTCATTCTCTTTTAAAAGCAAGAGAAGAAAAGAAACGAAACTAGAAAAATAAAATCTTCAGTTGAATTCAGCATATATATATGCACAATTGTCTTGGTGAATTTTCTGTTAAGTTGCTTTAAGATCGTCAGTGCGTTAAATTAATGCCGCCTACGTACTAACGAGCCAGAAAGCAAGCGAAAGTAAGGCTTACTTTATTTGAAGTAGAAACTACAAGTCTTCACGGTGTTGTAAAACGCATTCTTAAAATTTTGTATTGATGGACTTGGTAAGTTTTTTTCCTTGTCTCATAAGATGATTTTGTTCCATCTTCTTTTTTTTTTACACACCTTGGACACATCTCAGTGAACCGAATAAAATTGAATTAGATTTCACGTCGTGCAGCAGGCTGCAAAAATGGTCCACAACCTGTGAATCGCATTTCCTTTGGGAAATGCTATTCTGTAATATATCGTGTAGATTTACGTATAATATAGATTTAAATTTAACATTTGAAATCTACATTTGCCTCGGAGCAGCAAAGTGTCGAGGTGTTCCTCCACAAAAGAAAAATACACCAATAATACGTTTGACAACTATGGCAGAAATATTATATATACTACCTCTATTTTCTAGTTTTAAAATTTTAGCCATTATACCCGGTTTGAACAAGCAGTTTCAGTAACTATAACTTAAATATGTGGCCTTAAATCTTTGGTTAAATACAACGGATTTAAGTTACTGTTTGAAATTTTTGGGAACAGTATTTTTGTACAATAACAAGGCTTTCATATGAATAGCCTGCGTCGAATATCGCCATTAAGTACATTTGTTTCGGTAAGAATAAAGAAAATTAAAGACCATACTCACAAAAGTAGGTGCTACTGCGTGGAACACAAAGTGTATTGTTCGGTAGTCATGGTGATAATTTACTCCTAATTTATTGTTCGTTCAGATGTGAAATGTCACTTCTGAATAAATGCAGTCATCCTCACGCAAACCACACTCAATATAGCAACAAATCCCACGCAGAAAGAATTCTCAATTCTGCATTGTGCTCACAAACCTTTTAAGTTTCAGTGTATCTCACAGAATATTCATTTCCAATGTTGTTCTTCAATCGAACCGAACTTAAGTCGGCCACTTACGTCCCAATTTTAATAATTTTGCTGCCCTGAATTAAAGATGTATATCTCTAGTTTTAATAACTTGTTTAATCGATAATTCATATAATAGTTCATCCCTGGAATAAAATGTTCAATTATGTACTTTTATAATGGTCCTAAAATTATGAATAGGCCAATTTCAAATTTTTACTAGCCAGTTCAGTGTCTAAAATTGGTCAGGCTACAATCCATTTCCTTATTTATCCCATATTCATAAATGAAGGGTGTTAAGAACAAAATGTAATATTCTTACTTTATTCACTTCATAAGAAAGATTCATTTTCGTAAATTTATGCACATTTATGTTACGATTTAGATTATTAATACGCTGCAAAAACGAAACTCTTCTGTTTCTGTTTATTCATTATAATGAATTGAGTCTGCCATACATTAATATTTTATTTTATGTTCCTATATATCTTTTACTCTTCCACGTTGAGGTACAAATAGGTTTTGTAACGTCGTGCATTGTTCAGTGGACCCCCTACCTATCCTATTACGAACTAATTGAATAGCACGAGGTAATTAGAAAGTGCATCCCGCTGGGTTGATATAGGAATGTGTCCTTATGCTTGTATGCTACTATGAGCTACATCTCCCGTCCGTATTCAACTAGTGCAGAAGATCTAACGCAGGAGTTATTAATCACGGTATGAAAGACAAGACAGTAGGAGTTGGGAGTTATGACTGATGCGGTCCAGTGCTTCATCACTATCACTGTGAGAGCCCTCTTGAACTCGTGCTGAACGTGTTCTTATCTTTGTATCATTACATTTGTTTACGTAAGTTATTTTAATACTGTCGATGCATTTGCGTCTGACTTTGTTTACAAGTCAAATCAAAATTTTGTAGCTACTTTTGGAATACATTTGTTTTCCCCACGAGCAGACCAACGAATTTTCCATAATTTTATTACGATTATAATTTTTTTATAAATCCGTAAAATTCCTATTGTTCAATTCCCTATTTACCTCTTTTGATTAACCTCTGCAAGAAACAAACATTCTAATTATAGTGATACAGTCCCAAAATTACTCTATTTCTGACACAGTACATCAAACTAATACCTTTAGAACAGCCCTCTAATTTTTCTCCGTCAGTTGCATTGTTTGTTTGTTTTTCTCAAAATTTATTTCATCCGCGTATAATAAGTACTTTTATTAACAACAGATGAATCAGACCAACTTTCTTACACCCACGTATCCATAGGCCCATCGGTTGAGATACGTATATTACTCTGTGTCTTGAATACAGTGAGGATATAAAATTCTGGTTGTTTAAACTTCAGCGCTGCTGATAATTGACTCATCACAAATGGGTTATCGTCCTCAAGCTATAAAGATGTATCTTTAGATTGACCCCCACATTATAGTTCATAAGTCCATTACAATCAGTAGTAAGATAAAAGTCAATTTTATCTCATAATATTAACGAATTCTTGTCTTAATGAGTCATATAATAGAACTAAATTTAAGACCAGTAATTTTCTTAGCTTGTTTACATATTGAAGCCGAACATAGCCACCCATGAAAAGGAACAAGTTAACGTGACCCCAGGCAGACTCTATAAGCTGTAGGAGCCCCCACTCGGCGAATATGCATCATTGCTCAGGTTAGAAAAATGTTTCGCTGTTGTTTCATAACGAAATCTGCTACAGAAAAATGGCTTCGAAATATAGGCCTATTTCTGTTGAGGTATATTAATTAGAATGCAATATGATATTTGTATTATTACGTGTAATTGAAAATTATCCAGGCATAAGAAGGTCACGGAAATAAATTACAGTGTATTTTTCGTTTTTGATTATTAGGCCTGTCTGATTCCAGATTAAAAATATATGTGTTTTATATAAAGTTGTAACAAATCCTCATTCTGTAGATGATGCGACACACAGGTTGAGAACCGTAAATTTTGACTGAAGTTTAACAGGTACAATGTTGTATAAATTCATTCACAAATATGATCTTTGTAATGAACTGCACATTTGTTACTTAGCTTCAGTTGTTCTAGGACATAGAACGAAAGTTACCAGACGGTGCTATTCAATATTTGCCCCATTTCATGAATGTGGCGTCGGTTAACGTTTGAAACCAGAGCAAAATTGCGTATCGGCTAAATAACATTTAAACAGCATCCTTTCTTGACAGCGGTCGGTAATACATGTGTTTGTGTATTGATCTGATGAACTGTAGCTTAATGCACACCATTAAAATGACGTTTAACTGCGCATCTATAATTTATTGGCAATAATAAACCACATATTTCTTTTGAGTGAACGTAAATATTTTTAAGACCTTCCTATAATGACGTGGACATTGTCAGGACTTCCCTCTGCGGCAAAGTGGCAGTAAGAGTTTCCAGATATAATGCACGTTTAGTAGCTACGCGTTAAGATTACTTCTTTGCTTTGCAGAATCCATTTTGACTTAAAAGATACCTGTAATCATGGAATATGTCAAATTAAAGTTACTAAAACAGAAATTTGTATATTAAGTCTACTTAAATAAACGGACATAGACAACAGCCGTTAACATGGTTCGTTTAATACCAAACAACTTTTTAAGATGGTTGATTATTTTACCTAGTTCTGAATCTCTTTTGACAGTCATATGAAGGCTTTAAACACGTCGGTGTGTTTATATACAATTCTGTGTGTCGTTTATGATATCTGTCTACGACTTCGAGTTACAACCTCAATTTCTCTGTTTCCTTCCATTGCCCACCATCCAGATACTTTCCGTTCACGTCTCCATAAATTACATGATCTATCCCGTACTTCATCTTTAGCATGCAGACTCCATTTAGATCTCTCTTATATATATATATATATATATATATATATATATATATATATAATGTATATATATACATTTTTTATTTTTCGTGGTTTTATTAACTCCCTTCTGTTATATGCCGCCATAGAACCTTATATTATGCGTTGACTTCTTTTTTACAATTCTAAAGAATGACTCTGTTCCATGTAGATGTTTTCTTCATCTGGTACGAACTTAAAAAACGTCCTATAGGGCGATACTTGTGACTTGTGACACTCCACCTCCACAAGTCACGATAAGAACTGTAAACTGACAAGCTGACCAATTAGTAGCAGATAAAAGCAACAAGCTTTGATCAAAGTCACCATCACATTAAATGTCTGGAGGGGAGAAATCTTGACTGGCATTCAGATCTTGGAATTCGCCGAGGATCACAAAGAAGCCAAACACTTGTTTCATGGGCATTACCACAGTGACTTTCACGCTGTTATGTAACCTCTGTGACTTACAAACGACTGTCTTATGGTGACCGAACATGTGTTCGTAACTACGCCTCTGTTTCTGTTTCCAAGCAGCCTTAATATTCTTCAGGGACGATGTGCATCCTCGGTCTTTGACAGGTTTGGGCGACGTTCGACTTAATAAATGTTGTGTGGTGTTAATAAATAACGAATTAGGGAATTAGGGAATATTTCCCGATATCTTAAAGTGGTTTTCATAGTTACAATGTAGGCCTGTCGCCACATTGAAGGTGTACTATAAGGGTTCTTTGCACGATGCATGTTATGTATGCTATCAGCGTGTTCTGACGCGATAAACTCTTGACGGATTTTTATTATATTTGGTACAGTAAGCCAGTCATTGCCATTGGAATTCGCCGAAAGCTTGTATTTTTAACTCTCTGCGATCGGTAAAAACAGTTCATCTCCCATAGCTTACCATCCTCCCATATTACACTTGAGTCAAGGTCACCCCTGTTACTAGGAAGCCGCTCACTCAAGTTGTACGAAGGTTGTTCAGGTTCGCACGTGGTGTAATTCAAGAGCAGAACGTGTTTTCATTCTCCAGTACTGTACTTCGTGACTAAATCTTTTGCTGCTGTTTATGAAGAATTTAGCAATGCGTATCCTGATAAGGAAGTAATGATTAAGACAACGAGATTTCGGATTTCCGGACACAGGAATTACTTGTCTGTGTTAAATGCTTATTTAACAGCAAAATAGCTTATTTATTGCCGTACCGATTTCAAACAGTGCAGCCGTTGCAACGACGGGATATGGCTGCAGTAATTTAATATTTCATCAATTTTGTTGTTTCGTGTGTGAATCATTTCACGTTTAGCATATAAGGTGGCGTTTTAGACGGAACACTCTGTATTACTGTAATAAGTACCATATTTATTGAAAAAGGCTTTGCAAATAAACACATTATAAATCTAATTAACTGCATTCTTGCATAATTTCGTTTTTATTTTGTTACAAGTTAAGGACGTATTTTGATGGATGAATGTTATTAATTATTAGTCTGCCATTAAGATTGCATTTCTTAATTTACTATTTGCGTGAGCTGACACATGCTGCTTATGTGTGCGGTAGTCTTCTTTTGTACTTAACACCTGTTCTTCAACTTGGATGCCCACACCAAAACCTCTGAACTCTGTGTGTGTGCATTGAGATTTACCCAGCTTCTTGGCTAACTTCCAATAATTGGAAGATTCTTGTGTGTTCTGGCAGTGGCGGTAACAACAACTATGCAAGTTGTTTCGACATTTTCTTTTTTGAGTGCAGGAGTGTAATTGATCTCATATTCAAGGAGGTATAACTTTCTCATGTTACAGAACACTCCCGATTATCCGGCTTGGTTGGGAAATATATTTTCGCCGATAATCAAAACTAAGGATAATCCACAAAAATAAGATGAAAGAAAACACGCAGATGTGACGAATAATTAGGTTTCTTTCCAAACATACACATTTTAAAATTTTAAGAATTTTATTTAAAATTTTAAGGATTTTATTTAAAATTTAATACATTGTGTAACCAAATATATTTTTAAGAAATAATCCCAGCGGATATTAACGACGTTCCACTGTCGTAAATTTTTGGTCTTAGCAACAATTTATTTATGTTGTGCGTTAAATAATATTATTTTTGTATTTATTTCTTTGTTTTTAAACGTTCTAACTTTTACAACAGATTTTCTAAATTAATTTTTAGATTTCTTTTAAATCATATAGACTGTGGTTAATCCGCCCCCAAATAACTGGGAGTATTATCGTAACGACATACATCTGGAAGTTTATGATTTAGGACCTATAATATAGCTATGCATAATACGTAGGGAATAAATGAGATCAAATTATCTGGTGACGTAAATAAGAAATTTGAAGTGGGAGAATTATTTGCCAAACCAGATCCTCTGTTGTAGATATTGTTATCCATTCATGTAATTTGACGCTACATAACTGCAGTTGATAGAACATCGTTAAACACGCCAAAAACAGTTCAGGAAATTTCAAGCCTTCGTGGTGGTTAAAATATTGGTTGTGACATTCCAGGTTGTATCGCCTTGTGTTCTTATTGGTTCTTGTAACTCGGAAAATCACATTTCCAGACATGAAAATGCCCAGCTACTTGAGGGGGCTTAGCTCAGTTTACTGCGTTGACTGGATACACACAAGATGAATGAATATCAGCCTCCTTTTTACTCTTGTCGGGAATGTGAGTTACAGTTTGGTCTTTGTTAACAAGGGGTTTCCAAACAAATATTAAAATTATAGATAATGGATACTTTGAATAGAATAAAGTACAAATGTGTAATGAAAGATTCTTCTAAGGTTTCGTGAATGTAGTAAAAAACCTTGAGGATTAACAACGACGATCAGCGTGTGCAGGAGGACTTTGCCCCGTGGACTGACTTGTTTGGAGTCGGCACAAATCGCCCACTGAGACATCTGTTCTGTGTTAGGACCACGGTCAGCACTCGTCACCCTGCACCAAATGGGTAGATGACGCTGGCGTTGTCTCTCCTGCTAGAGACAATGTAAACAGCAGAGCAGAATCAAATAAAAAGCTTGCTTTGTGGAGATCACATTAGACAGTAACACCGCGCGCCATGTTTACGATCAGGCCTTCAGCTTTGGTATACGTCATTAAATAAGAACACGTTCTTTGGCACATGCACAGCACAAGTCTGAGACGCTACTGATTTCTTCGTTCTTTAAAAGAGACGAAAAAATGTCTGCTTCAGTCCACGCTGAACCCCAGATGTTGAAGTTAGGCGCTACCGTGCAAGACTTAGGTACAAAAGACTACTCCGAGCTTTTGCCTTTCTGGAGAAATTTTCTGCCAGATTTGTTTTATCATTTTTTGAGATTTGATAGGACTTCTTGGATGACTAATCAGCCAGACTCAAGGCCTCTACCCACACGTTACAGGATAATATACAAAAGGTGATATCCAGCCATGCCTTAGTGGAATTCGAACCCATGATTTCCACGTTCGAGCGACAGCACAACTACTGTGATTGGCTACATCCATAAATACTTTGTATAAAAAAAACTCTTATCTGTTGCTTGAATTTTGCTACTAATTTTGACATTTTCGTCAGTTGTAAACGTAAGTTTTACGCCTTTACTTAGGAGAACATTAACTTAATAAATAATCCATAATCATCAGTACAAATCCGTGCAATGTCCAGTTTTATTATTAAATTTTCTTGTGATTCCAGATTTAGTCAGAGGAATGGGAGCTGTAAATGTGTAATTAATTCTTCCTTCTCGTTTCTCAATTTATCTCGTATCGTTAATGATCTCACATTTTCGAAGGGACTCTTGACTTGATCAGAGACCCTTCGAAAATGTTGCAGCAGAAAAAAAATGTATCCAATCAAAAATTGGCTCACTTAAAAAAATGTATTTTAAAACATGTTTCCATTCAGATCAGTTGATTACAGTTACTGAATAGAGTTCATACGGAAGGTAAACTGTTCTTATTGAAAATAAATTCAAAGAAGCTACAAATTTATTATAAATTAGCAATCGAATGCCTCAGAGCATGAAGACACATCGACTGCTTATACTGGAAGATGCAGATAGGTCGATGGCAAATTATATTTTAGTCCCTCGGTAAATCGTATGAAACATTCTGCATTGTGCAATAATATAGGCCTATGTATATTCGTACAGATCATGGTCCATAGGCTATATTAGATAATTGCCTTGCATTGCTAACGCAAAAATATGTTCGAAATGTATATTTTTCCTTACTGGATCATTGTTATATTAGCAGATTGAAATGGTAAAGTCCATACCATAAACCGTGATATTTTATTAGCGTCTTAATAAGAAGATAGGTTCTCAAGCCCCAAACATCTACCCTGGATTCTCACATAACAAAACTACTCAAATCTGTTAACTTTTTATTGAAGGCTTGTGTATTTTTTCTATCTTCCTTTCTTAGAACTTCAAGCAGCAGTCAGATTTTTTTTCTTGTGTTATATTCCTCAAAGTTGAGTCGGTCTCTTTCCTGGGTTGGATGAAATCATTTTATTAGATGAGCGGCCCGACTATGAGACATAGTCTTCACTTACCTGTCGCCTTCATCCTCATAATTTCATACAATTGGGACTCACTCTCTGTGTGGTGTTTCTTGGCTTGCGGTCTAGCTAAGTTTATTGCGGCACTAAAGCTTGGAGAAAGGGTTCAGTCAGGCGACCGGCGTTCTTTTATTACTGTTTCTATTATAAAGTAACACTCAGTACTCGCTGTAGACGCATGCGTGTCTCAATATACCTGAAGAGTTCTCAACTTTACCTCCACAGGTGTGACCAAACGCTGTGGCGTAAATGGTTTGTGTCCTGAGTGCCCTAAATTCAAAGATAGTTCAACTCTTTTGATCTCAAACAGTTATATTACTTCTGTTGCATTGCTACATGATTTTTCTCTTGATCTTTGGAGCTTTGATTCTCCGATAACCATCACACTCACATGATCCAGATAATATATCGTGCGTCCGCTGAGTTGTCTCAAATTAATTCTGGTCCAATTATGGCGCCGGATCTACAACGTTGTCGTTATGTGACATGTGACAAGGAACTTCCTCGAAAAGGGTATTAATTGTCAGATATGTAGGTTTTACGATATGTTATGCGTGACGAGTCTGTCTAATTCTTCTATTGCAGATAGTACGTATATGAACAAACACGTCCACGTCGTGAGACAGTGTACGCGAATACAAGAGTTAAAAGTTGTGCGCTTTGTACAAAAAATTCTTAATAGTGCGATTAGTGACTTCCCTTATTCTAATCCTGCCCACAGTCGTACTTGGTGTTACCTGATAACTACCGAATTATTAACAAGTACTTTATTGTAGTGGGATGTCTGTAGATGTCGCAAAAAAGTCTTTATTCACGGGTTAAATCTGAAGTAGAAAATTCCATTGTGTAAGATTAATTAGTTATAGTTGGCAGTAACTTTATTCTTAATCCCCGTTAAGCTGCTTATTATTTTCTTTCCAATTGTAGTTTCGAGAAAAATAAGTTTTACTGTTTCGCAAGGAACTGGATGTGTTCCAGTTCTTCGCGTTGTTAATTGCCATCAAAGTTTCCCATTCAGCTTTTTATGCGCGTGTAGGATGAATGTGTAGTTCTCTATATGTGGGTCGTGTTTATTCCGGGTTTCAACCCTTTTTCTGCTAATTTTTATTTAACAAAATCGCCTTAATATGTATATACGTAGTATCCATGTTGTCTTAGACCCTCCATTTATAAAATTACTAGCGTATTATTAGAATTAACGAAGAAGAGTCGAGGTAAGTTGTCTTTTCTGACAGTGTTAAACACCAAAGTGGAAATTGTTCCTGACCAGTAAATCCAGTTTATGGCATGGAATGAATTAAATAATGTAAATTCGATGATGACTGAATTAGTCCGATATACGAATGGCCAATACGAAAAATCCAAAACGCAGGTGGATTAATTACGAAATAAGACAACTTGTTTGCTTCTATAAAATTAACGCGAAATCAAGATTCGTGTGTAAGAATCCGAAAATAAATGTCTCGTATTATTACAATAGTTTCATGTAAATATAAACGAAATCTGTTGCTCATCACTATTTTTACGTTATGTTAATATCATCATAATTATTTTATCACTAAATTAGATCATTTAAGGGTTACTTCTTCCGAACCCAGTCTTTACCCAGGCACTTTAGTTTGGCGTCTTCCTGTTAGATGGCATTTATAGATATATTTTGGGGTTTGGAGTCTCCCAGTTCGCGTGGGCGTAATTCTTTACTATTTTTCTGTCCTTTCTCTAAATATTCCATCTTTAACACACGTAACAAGCACAACGGGGAAAAATGCCGAGTTATCTGACATTTTAGTGCACTTCATTCTGTATATTAAACGTGCAATACTGCGGTTTATGTCTCCATCATGTGTGTGGATGCAGCGAAGATTTAGTCGTCAAGATGCAATCTAAATCAAACGGAACGACTACAAAGCGATGCACTTTGACTCGTCCTCTGTTTATCCTTCGTGGATAAATAACGGCCAATAAAATGTTTTGCATGTGGCTTCGAGAGGCTGCAGGGTCGTTGTCCATGAACTACGGAGAGAATTAATCTTCTTTGGTATGAACAGTTTTAATGGATATCAATTTTTCTGTCTCAATACGAAACTGTCATCTCGATCTTGACATCATTGAATAAATTAACTGAAATTGTAACATTTGAACATTTGTTCGACAGATTTGTATATAGGATTTGAGACTTTCGCGGCGAGTACAATCAAAATAATCTTCTAGGGTAATTAGCCGCGTTAGCTGGTTACCGTAGTAAATCTACGTTTCGGGAACAAACTCTGTCAACATCTTCAGGGTTCTGATGTGACTGGATCCTCGGAAGTCGCCAGGCGACTTCCGAGGATCCAGTCACACATCAGAACCCTTAAGATGTTGACAGAGTTTGTTCCCGAAACGTAGATTTACTACGGTAACCAGCTAACGCGGCTGATTGCCCGAGAAGATTTTATAGATTTGTGTATATTTACATGCAGTTGGATTCCCATCCTCAGGAAACAACTTTTGGGTCACGTAAAATAAAAGAGCTGAAATACCGTTTAGATTTTAAAAACAAGTAATTGAGAGAGAATAGAAGGTGGGGAGTAGTAAAACCATTACATTTAACGGTAGAAGGGGCAGGAAAATAGATAAATTTACGAATGTGAAGGTTCCAAGGCAATGCCCGCTCGTCCTTTTGGTAAAGTTAGGGTAAAGAGAAGGTTGGAAGCGGAGAAGGTAAAGTGATGAAAAGTGGAACAAGGAGAGAAGTCGAAGCACATCTAAGTGATACTTCATTCAGTCAGTACCGCGAAGAATACGTAAAACATCTCCGTTACAAAGACCAGTTGGTTAATGCTGTTTAGGAAGATTATCCGCGACATTGTCCAGAGTCATTTAACTCCCTCCTACCACGTTGACAACCGATTACTTTGAGATACATTTTAATATTATACCTTTATAAGCGTCTGGTTCTCCCAGTGGATCACATTTCTTTACGTTTTCTGGTTACAATTTTATATAGTTTAATCGTCTTCCCGGTGCATGCTGCACGTCTCGCCCATCTCATCGCCTTAGTTTGAACACGCTACTAAGCCCAATTAATTATAAACGTATTTGTAATTATCTTATACTGCAGTATTTAACTTACTAAAATCATCCTAGCTTTTCTGTAAGGAGTATGAAGACTAGGATTAATGTTAAAAAATTGAGGATGATATCGTAGCGAAACTAATAATATTTTGAACATTTAGTGTTACAGCTATATGCATGTATATTTATATTTTTGTGAACACATCCTTCGTGTTATCATTATAATCACACTTTCGGTAGTACATGTTTTGTCTTCGGGGCGTCGTACTCCTGATGATGGCCTCTTGAGGTCGAAACATATAGTGCAAACGTAATTATGATTGTAATAAAAATAATGTTATTTTAACCGTAATAATAATAATAATAATGTACATATATAACACATTATTTTGCAGTCCTTGAAATTATCTATTATTGCAGTTCATTGACGGTTATGATTTTTATAAAATTGTGTTGTTTGTGTCATCTGCCTTTGTTGCATGAAGCTAGTAGCACAGAGGAGAAGACGCACATCGCCGATGACAAGAGAGTTAGTAGCAGGGACTTTCATATCCTGTCCTCAATAGTCTGCATTGTAGAAAGAGGATGTTCCACATGTTCCCTGGCTTGTTTCTGTTACAACTGACGTATCAACAACAACTGAAGGCGAATTATTTCAAATCACTGATGCACGCAGTTCACAATTGTTGTGGCTTACAGTACCAACACAATCAACGGAGCTTTCTTACCAGACAGACAGCACAATTTGTAATCTCCAAAGAGGAAATTCCTTTGCGAAATTATGTTAGGTAGGCGGTGTGTTCTAAATTAGTAAATATTTAAATTACTATTTACCTAATCCTGTTATTCGATTAATCGAAACTAATACATGATATCGGATTTTTAATTAATTTTTAACTAATCGTTGCCAATAGCTCGTATATTTTTTTATATAAATTTTGTTTGTTTTCAACATATTTTTATATCTTCTGAATTGTTTCCCTTTCTGTGATAGATTAAAACTTACGATAATGTGATTTGAGGTTTTCACGGCGATGAATCCGAAGATGGCTGTCTGGTAGAGGTTGACAAACGCTTCAGAAGTCCTTGCTGCCTACATCATCAGCGCGATTACTTATCAGCCTCAAAAGATCGCAGGCCAAAAGGTTATTATGAAAACTAGTCACTTGAAGGCAAGAACAATACTAAGTCTAAAATCATTTATACTCGCCTATAGTTAGTAAAAGCATTGCCGAGTGTATAATAATAAATTTACAGCGTAGTGTCATTTATTGTGGAACTTTGCTTCTTTGTTATTAAGGCTTGAAGATGATAAAAGGCTTATAATTCTTGATAATTTTTTTAATGTTTTGATAATATTAATTTAATACACAAGAATACTGACTGTCACGCTGTTTAACACACGAGAGAAGACATTCCCATTACATTTTGTGTCTATATTTTATTATAATTTTGCACTCGCCATATTGTTTATTTATACATGAAACAGAATGAATTTCAAATAAAAGAAAATATATTTTTGTTATTATATGCTTTCGTCCTGAAACTGATAATAATGATATATTTATCAGTGTACAATATATTGGTCAAGGATGTTTAATACCTTTTCAAGTTAATCGAAAATGAAATAAGAAGAAGTGAGAAGTGTAATAAAGAGGTGAAAGAATAATACAGAGCTTACAGATCAGGGAAACGTACAAAGGAAAGGAGAGGAAATAAGAAGGTATTAAGAAGTTGTAACCCATTTCTGCGTCTTGATCCCCTGTAGCTTAGTTGTAACCCTTCAGTTTCCCGCCCTAACAATAACTGTCCACGTCACATCACAGTGTCAGCCTGGGCAGAGAAGCGATATTAGTTATTAAGTGTTGTTTTCACTTCTCTCCAATATGAGTCTTTGTTCTGTACAGTGCTATAAAGAGTATCCTGAGGACGCCTGACCAAAATTGTTGCACATAAATTCAGAAGTCCGCTCTTAACTAACTCTATGGAGGAGAGTCCTTCTTGAGAAGCTAATAGCACGCTCAGACAGTGTAAACAATCCCAACTTTTTATGGAACCCGAAGGCTCATTACCGTTTTTAAACAGCCCGCGACTAGTTCTTTCCTAAGCCAACTTAATCCAAACCACACCCCCAAATATTATTTCCGTACTGTTATTTAGAAAATATGAAGTGGGTTATTAAATAAGGAGTTTTAATAAATGCATATCAGATTTGGTAAGTTTTACGCAATGAAAGTTTAGATGACTGTGTCTGGGATGTTGTCCCATGTTATCTGGTAGAAATCAAGAGATGTTTCAGATGTTCTTACTGCCGCCATCATCAAGGCAATATTCCCATCCTCCCTACACATCTGCATAAGATTAATTTTAATGATAGCATCACATGACCACCAAGTGATGCCTTTCAAAGAGTTTTCTGCTCCATATTTATTTGTGCATGATTACTCTCACAAGATACGCCAAGTCTTCACAATTAGCAGTCACAAAATTGCGTGAATCAAGGTCACAGCAAAATTTTACGGCGTTGCAATACAAACAAAGGGGCCCGGTCGAATGAAGACGGCTTAGAACTCGCACCGTAGCAAGGGTAGAAACGCTGTATGGTGACTTGGAGCCGCGCGGTAAGAGATGGATGAATATTTTAGTGACCTTGAAGCATGGCACTTTTGAAGGCTGCTATGGGTTTCATTACACTAATTATAGTCTGCCATCTTGCAAATCATGAAGTTCTTCGTTATGTACTAGACCACAGTAATCGTATATCTATATATATTCTTGTGGCAGAGACCTTGAAAGTCTGATAGTGATGAAGCCTGTCAGATTCCCCGCTTAAATTGTGACCCTAAAAGTCTCAATTTCGTAATGTGACTTACTTAGATAATTCTTTCTAACTAACATTTAATTGAATAAAAAATTTCTTGGATATTATCCATCGTAGACGATGGATAATATCCAAGAAATTTTTTATTCAATTGACTCTTCACCATCGTCAAGAAGTTTTAGATTTGATAAACTAACATTTAATTATTTAGCAGTATCCGTGTGTGCAGTGTAGTGCATTTACGTAATATCTGACGGCAGAAAAAGTGACTGTTGTTTTTTTATCTGAAACTTACTGTAGCTTTGAAGTCTTGCACCGCCCTGGTTCTGGGGTCAGGTGTCAGTTAGGATAGACTTGAAGTTACGAAAAGAGTTGATTGTGTGTCCCGCCCATCTCCTCTGGTGCAATTCCAACCCCCGGCGTTTCGGCCCAATCTTTCTCTCCGTCCCCTTGAGCTGACACCGCGTCGCGAAGACTGGCACTTAATTTGGCGACCCGTCACTAGAGGCTGTCTGCGTACTCCCAAGAAACAAAAAACACGCAGACTCCACTGTTCAGCGCGTTTCATGCTCTCCGAGTTTATTTATCGAGCTAGGAGACAAGCAGTTAGAACAAAAATAACTCTGTAGGATTTGAAAAGTTGAGTACTACTTTGAAATAACAATTCTTATTCTTTCCCTCAGGCTTGGAATTTACTACTGTGCCACTACACTTCAACGTCCGTCTCCGTAAAACACACTGCAGAAGTAGTTTATTCCAAACCGGCAATCTCCAACCTAAAGTAAGTACTTATTTCTTCAGCGAATGTCATTAACATATTTTAAATCATTCTTCTGTTTTACCTATCGCGTTTCACCGATTGTCTGTTCCGAATCTGGAAACAAAGAAGCTGGCTTCTGAGATCATTATTAGTCGTGCAGATAGAGGCAGAACTGTAAGATTGCGATGTTGCAAGATTGTTTCCATACGAACTTGTGTAATCCTAACAACAAATTACATCATAAATGACAACTTCGTCTACTACTAATCATTTGGTTAAATGATATGGCATAATTGTCACTGGCCGACTTGTCTGCTTTTTGGTTTAGCCTAAATTAACCGCAGTACAAAATTTAAGGCTTCAAATTTGTACTCCTCCCCCAGTATTATCAGGGTGATTAAGTCGAGAAGAATTAGATGGGTAGGGCATGTAGCGCGCATGGATGGGACAAGAGGTGTGCACCAGGTACTGGTTGGTAAGCCTGAGGGGAAGAGACCGCTGGGGAGACCTAGACGTAGATGGGAGGATAATCTCAGGCTGGATATATGGGAGATAGGAGTTGAAGGAGACTGGATTTTGTTGGCCCAGGACAAGGTCCGGTGGAGGGCTTTGGTTAATTCGATGATAAACCTTCCGGTTCGGTAAGCCATCTAGTTAGTTAGTTATTGAATTCAACTCAGTAATGAGTCCGGTGGCAAACAAGCGTCCTCTGCCTCAGTATATTTGTCGTTCCAATAAAATGTACTTTCAAGCACACAACTGAGCAAGTAAACTCAGAGCTATTATAGAAGTATTCCATTATAGTCTGTTCTCTTAGTTCTATACATTATCATTATCATCTTCATCGTCATGATTAGCTTGTGAGTGGGATTCGAGGATCTTACGATACTGTGTACGAAGATGGCCGTCTTCTGAGTTGTAGCGCAGTTTGGTCTGGTAGAGGTTTATCGACGTTACAGAGGCTCTTTCTGCCTCCATGATCAGCAAGGATCTCTGAAACGTCGGTAAACTTACAGCATACTACACCGCTGCAACCCAGAATACAGCCATTTCAGAACCTGAATTTGTCTTAACGCTTAGGCGGACTGTTCGGACTTCATTGTCTGCGTTCAAAATTTGTCTTTGCACCTTACAAGATCTCCCTCTTCCATATTGTGGTTTATGTAGATAAAATCTTCTGGCTAATTTTTTCTCTCAGTCTGTTCAGATGATAGAAGCATTACTACATCAGCCGAGCTTGTACTTAATTCTTGTCTGATAGCGCAATTTCTGATATGTTCATATCGTTTTAGTTTTTAGTCCAACTGTCGTCTGATACAGGTTTTACAAAATAATGCGGGAACAGTCATTATTTAAAGTAAAAGCATACATAAATGTATGTGCGTGCGATCGACCAGATATCTGCCTGTAGTTTTTCGTAATGCATGTTCTCATCTTTTCATATCCGCTAATGTAATTGTATCATACGAACTTAGTAGAAATGTATTCTCTAATGTATGGGCATAATGAAAATCATTCTCAAGGTTTCTGTCAGTACTTGAATAAAAATAAGAAATTGTTACTTTGGCTTTTAGGAGTGAGCCACGACCAATATTGAGTATTACACAACGTTTCGGCAAACACTGCAGTTGATATCTTCAGGTTGAATGTGTATTGGTTGGTCGAATTTTGGAAACCTTAAAATGGGCAAGCATTACGCGTGGTATTTTGGACATTGTCTATTGTCTGAAGTATATTTTCTATATGCCTGCCCATTTTGGTAGATGGCTTTACGCTTATCTTCAGACCATTATTTGCTATTATACTGACAGATTTGTTACTAGACATGACAGAATGCATCATAAGTGGTTAGTCGTTCTATTTCGAGTCCAGCCGCCTGCAAAATTTATTTCAGGCGTAATAAATTATAGTTTTTAACACGAGGAGAATTTTTCTAGAACGCAGCCAAAACTTTAGTCTGTCATAATATGGCAGTAGGTTGAAGTCAAATTAACCTGTACTAAATTTAACTTCTTCATAGCAGTTAGGAGAAATGGCAGATTTACCGCGACAGAATAGTTATCGATGTAAGAAATCAGAACAGACCTTTTGAAAACACACACAGGCTGTTTACGAAACTAATATTTTGGTAAATTTGTTTGAATTTTTAAATTGTCCCACGAGTAACAGCTCCATATAAGTCAAATTTATGGTCAGTATTTTTGATAATAAGAGTAGATTCAGCTTCTTCATGATACCAGAATGGAAATTTCAACTGCAATTTTTGTGCTATATTGAGCTCTGAATGTCTATGTGTTGATCAGTGTATGCTCTTTATTTTCCACGTATCTTAATATCATAAGGTATTTTTGGAACAGAAAATAAAATTTAGCCAAATTGTCGGACTCTGAATCGAGATTTGTCACAAAACTATTTTTAGGAAAACATTCTCGGTAGATAACCTGATGACGAAGATCGGGTTTTAATTACTGGAGAAGCCAGAGGAACATTGTCATATCACCGCGTAGGTTCGCGGTTGTTGGCTTGACCCTGAGGAGCATTTCGTGCAGCACCCGAACAACTTTGGTTAAGATTATGATAAAAAGAGAAGACAAACCAGAACGGAAGCTGGCCACTGTGGGAACAAGGCAGAATGAGGGAGGGGCTCTGATCTGTAGACGACCAAGTGAATGGCCCCTCCTTTGCGGACGTCGAGGGTAGCCTTATGCCATCATGGGAGTAATATAACATAGTGAGAGGACCCGGACAGGACTTTGTCTAGTCTTCCTTATCCTGTTATAAGCACCTTGCCATAGGCTGCAATAAATGGAGGTGTAAGAGAAATCACGCAAACCAGCAATCATGCTCATCTTCAGCACGTGCTGACAAAAATCAATCCCTATTCCTTCCTCATGCCTGTCCTTCTTTATCGCTTGTCTTATTTACCCTATTTTCTGGGCTTTTCTTGTGTGTGATTTTAGTCCAATCCTTTGTTTGATAACTTTGGATTTCAATTCTCTAAAGTTTTACGTTCTGTTTACGTTTGCTTTGTTTTAGATTTTGTTATTATTTTATTGATACGGTAAGGTCACGTAACTAAAAAAGTCATTTCACGATCACGACGATGTCAACCCTTTATTTTGTTGAATGATCATTTGAAAATTTCAATGTCATTTAAAGACGAATTATTCTAAGACATATTTCCGCCGAACCTTAGGGAATTTACTGATCTTATCCACGTATGTTAGAGTTCGCAGTCAGGTCCATATAATGTCACAGTCACAAGATTATAAGTCCCGGGGTTTTCCAAATCAAGGGCTTGAAAATTTTCAAGGTCATTCAAAGGTCATATTTTGAAAAGGATATATCTGCCGAACTATAAGAGCCTCAGAGACAAACTTCATGTCAGTTTGAGGTGTCGGAAAGGTCAGCGTCATGCCATCGTCAAGACAATAACAGTCCAAGGGTCATCCGAATAGAGGCGTTTAAAATTTTCAAGGTCATTCGAAAGTCATTTATTCAAACTCATATTTCAGCCAATCTGTAAGAGCCTGAGTAACAATACTCATATCAGTTTGAGGTCTCGGAAAGGTCAGTGGCATGACATCGTCACGACAATATCAGTCCAAGGGTTTTCAGAATAGAGGCCTTTCAAATTTTCAAGGTTATTCGAAAGTCATTTCTTCAAACTCATATTTCAGCCGATCTGTAATAGCCTGAGTAACAATACTCATGTCAGTTTGAGGTCTCGGAAAGGTCAGTGTCATGACATCGTCACGACAATATCAGCCCAAGGGTTTTCCGAATAGAGCCCTTTAAAATTTTCAAGGTCATTCGAAAGTCATTTTTTCAAACTCATATTTCAGCCGATCTGTAAGAGCCGGAGTAACAATACTCATATCAGTTTGAGGTCTCGGAAAGGTCAGTGTCATGACATCGTCACGACAATATCAGTCCAAAGGTTTTCCCAATAGAGGCCTTTAATATTTCCAAGGTCATTCAAAAGTCATTTTTTCAAACTCATATTACAACCGATCTGTAGGAGCCTGAGTAACAATACTCATGTCAGTTTGAGGTCTCGGAAAGGTCAGTGTCATGTAATCGTCACGACAATATCAGTCCAAGGGTTTTCAGAATAGAGGCCTTTAAAATTTTCAAGGTCATTCGAAAGTCATTTTTTCAAACTCATATTTCAGCCGATCTGTAAGAGCCGGAGTAACAATACTCATATCAGTTTGAGGTCTCGGAAAGGTCAGTGTCATGACATCGTCACGACAATATCAGTCCAAGGGTTTTCCGAATAGAGGCCTTTAATATTTCCAAGGTCATTCAAAAGTCATTTTTTCAAACTCATATTACAACCGATCTGTAGGAGCCTGAGTAACAATACTCATGTCAGTTTGAGGTCTCGGAAAGGTCAGTGTCATGTAATCGTCACGACAATATCAGTCCAAGGGTTTTCAGAATAGAGGCCTTTAAAATTTTCAAGGTCATTCGAAAGTCATTTTTTCAAACTCATATTTCAGCCGATCTGTAATAGCCTGAGTAACAATACTCATGTCAGTTTGAGGTCTCGGAAAGGTCAGTGTCATGACATCGTCACGACAATATCAATCCAAGGGTTTTCCGAATAGAGGCCTTTAAAATTTTCAAGGTCATTCGAAAGTCATTTTTTCAAACTCGTATTTCAGCCGATCTGTAAGAGATTGAGTAACAATACTTATGTCAGTTTGAGGTATCGGAAAGGTCAGTGTCATGACATCGTCACGACATTATCAGTCAAAGGGTTTTCCGAATGGAGGCCTAGTTCATAGAGTTTTGTTGGGTTTTGTTTGTTGAGGTTAGGTTATTTTTTGTTAGGTATGTTTTGTTATGTTTGATTGTTTTAGGTTAGGTTGGTTCTTTTTTTACGTTGTTTTTGTGGCTGGCGTGACATTTCGATCAGCCTTTAACCTATAAATAATTCATGGAATAATCGCATTGTACACTCAGAAAATCTACTTCTGGTGTTACTAACTGTAATTTGTTAGCATAAGGGGAAACCTGCGTTGGTTTTGGATCATATGTTTTATCCGTTTTGGAGTTTGTGAACGGACATGTTATGTTAGCAATACAGTATTACAGTTCAAGGCCGTCAACCTGTCCCTAGTTTGGAAAGGTATTCACAACTTCAGATAGTTCATACCTCGGTCGTGTTCAATTCATGATTAAAGAATACTTTTATTAACCGCTGACTCCCAACGTTGCAAGTTGTAACAAATACGATGCCAACAGCCGTATGTGCAAATGAATTTCCCAATAAATAGAAACAATGATGCAAGAACACAAACTGTAGAAAAGAATTAGTAGCTTCGCACACAGTCAGTGAGTGTTGACAGAGATCAAATACAGACATGTTCAAGTTTAGATATAAAGTGACAATTAGAAAATCTATGGAGTTAGTAAACATGTCTGGGTACGCATGTGGGCTTTGGTAATTTGTAAGAGGATTTTCAGTTGTACGAAGTTTCAAGTATATTATTTAAGTCATTTTAGATACAATTATATCAATGTCTTGTTTTGCAGACATCTGACGCATCCATCCATGGAGATGTAACAAGCGAATCGATCGGTTCTTATCTGGTTACATATTAATTTCATAGAGCATATGCAAGCATTTTAGAGGTGTGGATCGAGATGTTACGAAAATATACCTTATTTTGTTGGTCAACAAGGGTATGGATTAGATTGGGAGTCTGATTATTACTCTCCCTGTGCGACTTTGACTCTCAGTGCCTAACCGGAACTACATAAGTTTACTTAACAATGTTGAAAGTGTTAAGAAAAATACTGTTGTCACTTAACCATTAGCACAGTCTGTGGGGTATCTCTGCTGTCTTGTGTTTATGTTACCATAGAAACACGACGTCTCCTGACGACAAGGAGACGGCATGGCTAATACTGCGTCATGAAATGCTCCGAGTAACGTTAAATGGGCTCAGAAACTCATCATACATGAAACAACTGAGAAAGCTATTTCCATATTGTTTCCTACATGAATCGCCAATCCAACGAAATAGATTAATTGATATTCCTACATCATCCTTCAAAACTTTGTTGGTCAGATATGTAGAAATTGAACCATGCTTTAAATGGATTTGGTTGATTTTAAATCTTCCCTTTTTTTCCTTAAGTCTGTCATAAATAAAGTAAGCTTACTGCATCTTACGTGTCTGTCTGGTCCACCATAATAACTACTTAAATAATTTTCCTGTTGTAAAGGAACTTAATATGAACGCCAAGCTGATAAAGGCAACTTTACGTTGATAATTTGTAATTAGACAGATTTTTAGGACTAAGTATGTGTTTTTTTAAAATTTAAAATAAGAGCCTTGTGTTCGCGCAAAATTTATACTCCCTTTAAATTAACGATAACTGATGAACTGTTGTAGCAAAATATGTGAAATATTTCCTAAATGAGTCCACCCCTTCTAGTACGTGCAGTTTTAAGAGAATGTAAACCTTTCGGAAATGGATAAGATGCAGTGATGACAAGTGGAGAAAAAGAGAGAGCATACCTTTTAAGAATATTTAAAAACTCGGTTCCCACTTTTAAAAATAACACTAAGATTAAATGGTTAATACTCATTAGGAAAATAGTGGTTGTTTTTTCTGAGACTCTCACGAAATTTAAAAACACAATGTGTTTAAATTGCAAAATTATTCATTATTCAATCTGTTGGTACATATTGTTACCACTGGACTTTAAAGGTTTGAGATATATCTTAAGTTTCACATAACGTGGCCTAAGTAATCTGTTACGTTAATTGCTTCGCGTTTCGTTTAGTTTCGTGCACGTGTCGTGACGTCCTGGGCAGAGACCTGCATATGAGGCTACAACGCCCTGGGCGATTCACGCATCATGTTTAGTAGCAAGAGAAAACAAAGGAAACCACGACATACCAGCACTTCAACATTGCACTTGATCGTGCTCTGGTCATTTCCATTATCTTTCTGTTTCTGCCTTCAGCCTACTCCATTGTGACAGTGTGCACTTAGAGCCATAACATTTTCTCATCCGGGTGTGTTGCCGGGCCCTGGAGCCTGTCTGAATGAACAAGCAGTCATACACGGGTGAAAATAAAAGGGTTGCACTGTTCCTAAAAACGTTCACAATTAGATTTCTGAATCACATTACTGAATGATACAAACATGAAGATGTATTCTCAAGAAGATGAATGTTTTATGGGTTATTGCGCCATGTAATCTGGTACCGATATTTCAGAGGTAGTTTCTGCCTCCATCTTCAGGGCTGTGATTGGTAGCAATTACTAATATCATCAATTTTCGTTCTACTTTTAATTCTAGATGTAAATAGTTTGGATTTCGGCTAAAAGACCAATTACCGTGACTAAGGGATTTAATAATTCTATTCAGTCTTTCCAGCATAATGCCGTGAAACTGTGTTCAAAAATAATAAATTCACATGTTATAACTATATATCCTGTTTGGTAGAGAGTAACCTCTGCAGTTGATATAACGTCATTATACTAAAAATTAATCATCGATCTAAAAGTAATAAACATTGTATTATCCTGTGGAAGTTATGATATTATCAACATCTGGATCAGGTCAGAAAGTTAAAATAACTAAATCAAGATACAGCCATCTTGCATAAACAAAGTCAGTCATCTGTTGATAATAATCTCTCTTATCCTGATACTTATTTCTGCCAAGTCACCGTCTTTATGACTCGGATTTTTATTTTCCTCACAAATTTGAAACGAAATATAACCATTAAAATTATATGTTTTAACGAGACACACACACACACACACACACACACACAAAACTCATTCCCTTGAAGCGGGTGCCCCTGGTATGTGGCACAAACAAAGCTTTAAGGTACATTTACCACCTCTGGTTTATGTCTGAGTGTCATCTCGTGTGTTTCTTTTGCTGCCCTTTGCATTTCTACTTTGAGCTCGACACTCAGTCGTTCTGGAGTGGTGACAGTTGAGACGTATGACGTGTTGAAGGGAGAGCCTTGTCACATCACAGAGCTGGCTCGGCTGAGGCACATGGAGTAGTGCTCCTCGCGGGAGGTCCAGCGTCACCTCCCGTGCCAAGGTACACACATGTACCTAACAGCTGGTAAACTTCACACCGACGCGTCATCGCAAGGTTAGGTCTAGCTTATTTCGCTTGTGAATTGCGTTCAGTTTGTTTCACTTCGGTTAATGAAATGTGTCCGTGAAGAGAAATGGTTTTGACGACTGAAGGAGCTTTAATGTACTTTACTTCTAAATGAATCACCTAAGCCGTGGTGGTAATTACCGTTAAAGCGTTGTTATTTTACTCTCGACTCGCTGATATTACTCCTATTACGATATGAACACCATGATTTTTTTTATTATTGCTTAATTAACAACAAAATTTTAAAAACGACAATCCTCATAATATTACCATATTATTGAGGTTACTGAAGTCAAGAAAGATGGGCACGGCATGTAGTATGCATACGGGAGATGAAACTTGCTTGCACTTTAGTAAGCAGCCCTGAAGGGAAATTTACCACTTGGGAGATTTCAGTGAAGATGGAAATGTGATAATGAATTGGATGATAAAGAAACCGGGATTCACCTGGTTCAGGTAAGGAGTTGTGGGCTTTGTGAACACGGTATCGTACCTTCGTGTTTTACAAAACGCGGGAAATATCACGACTAAGTGACTGCTATTTTTTGAGGAAGAACATTACGTAACGAATAGATTCCTGCTTACCAGTGTTTGATGTACACAGCCCAAGTTAACGCGTTAAACCCCATGCTGTGTATGTATGGACGGGAGTTCAGTTTCTGACCCGATATTTAATTCAATTAAGTTTTACTAAGAGAGATTATTGTTCATTTTGTGTGCAAATAACACTCTTAGCAGCCAACAGTGATTTCGTACTGATGTAATGACGTAAAGTCACGTTTCCGACGAACGTTTTGAACTTCGCTATGCCACTGATTAAATACCATTTTTTTTGGAAAGAACGTCAAAATTGGCAGTGGCTAGAGACTTTTATTAATATTTAATCAACTTGTGCTTTTGGGCCATTAAGGAATGATAAAAATACCTCAAACTTCTTCCGGGCTTAGCAAGATAGATAAATAATTGTTTTTATATTTAATATCAGAGTTGTTAAGAGAGGTTTTTTTGCTCAGGTGGCATTAAATTTCCAACAGAAGTTTTTAACAAAACTTAATTTCGCAGAACATAACCGTAACTTCGCAAGTAAATATAAATAAAATATTTTGATTATTTATTCTTGGTGTTATCCTGATGCCCTGTAACGTAATACGTTCTCACACAATCGTAGACTACTTCTTCCTGTATTTCTTTTTGGGAAGTTCATTTTGTGGTCCAACCAAACGAGATGACACTTTCATGGTTCAACTTTCCAATAAAGTAGAAAGAATGCCTGTCAGTTGAGTTTCTTTACTGGCGACTTTACTGCTCTTTCATTCCACTTTGGAACCTTGCTTGTTATTCTAGTGGGAAAAGTTCTGGCCTGTAGGACATGTGATGGCCCACCCGTACCTATCACCTCTGTCTTTCACTCTATCCTCCTCATAAGCTTTATCATCTCCCTAGCATTCCATTCCTACAATCGCCATTTCGTTCCTTAGGCTACAAAACCTAATGGATTTGCTACGCCTCACTGGCAAGGATAATCTCGTAAAAGAGGCAACAGCATCCCTGATACAGTCCTCCCTTTCTTCTCTCAGAACACTTCAGCGCGTCTCACGTTACTAGTCGAGGGGTCTGATTGTTGTAAGAGCAGTTAGTGAAATTTCCGCTGTATGGGAACCAGAGAAATTTAATTCTCATCTTGCGAGTCATTAGACCTCTTTCTGTTTTATTGTACGTAGAATTACCTGGTAGAGTAAGCCAAAATAACACAACAGCTCAGTTGCGTGTTCCACGTGGCAACGTCTACATCTTGAAATAGACGGACACTTCAAAATATGGCATATCAACTGCTTGACATATTTATTAAGAGATCGATAAACAAGTATCACTAATACTATTTTTTATATGATTCTCAGGATAAACAGCGATTATTTGTTTAAACAGCGTTAAGAGAAGTGTGTTTTCTTTGTGGTACGGACTGACTTATATTTGTGAGTTTAATCTTCAGAGGTTTGCAGAAATAGTCTTTCAAGGAATACGACGATTAATTTTTAATAGTGATTCTGTTTTTGGGTGATGACATTGTGAAAGTGGGCTGTATTGTCGACGTTTCGGATGAATATGTTGCTTCTGTCTTCAAGGTCTAAAATGTTATTATGTGAAGATAGTCGGGTTAAATACACAGATTATTGTGGTCCTCCTAGATTCTCGGGAGAAAGTTGAGAAGCTAGTCCTATTGACACATTATATGGAAAAAGTATCTTTCCTTATACGCAGTGTATATCAACTGTAGCGAGTAGTTAAATAATAATATGCTTATTTCCTTATCTAAAAGAAGAGTATTGGCAGAACTCGTAACGCTACATACCAAACACACCAAAGCAAAATACCGTGAGGGTTCTTTTTAGTAGATACTAAAGCTTGGTTTATTTTCTAACACACATTACAATTTCAATCTGAAAAACTTTACAAAAATTAATTTTAGCCACTTGCAACGCAATACGTAACATTGTCTTATTTGTAATATGATAGATACTTTTTAGGATTTATTACATTAACTTTGTTTTGCAAGTAGAACAACAGGGTCTACTCATAAGTTGTTTGAACTGCTTAAAAAGGGGGCTAAAATAAATTGCATTTCTATATGCTCCCACGCAAAGTCAAACCCAGGGCCACAACAGTTATTAAACGGGAAACATGGCCCCCGTTCTGATAAACCGGATATATGCTACAGACATACGTGAGACAGTTATACTAACTAGAAAAGTTAGCTTCGTGTCAAGCACGGGAAATTAGACAATTTCCTCCATACAGCAATTCAAAGCACTTGACATATCACGAAATGTTAAACTGCTTTTAAAAAACATGCATGCATGTCTGAGGTGTATGTGGCAGAATGTTATAAAATAGTGCATAAAGAATAAGTACCAGCTCCATTCTTGTACCTCTTTAGCAAGTGCATTAATACTTTTAAGCATAGTGGTAACTATAAATACCACCTGCTTTAACGGTCAATAATTCTTTGTTTTGCTCACGAAGTGTATTAATCGATTTCATGCAATTCTTATAATAAGCTGTTATTTTCTTAAAACAGCGTTAACCAGCCTATATTGTTAAAGGTGATGTGTTATTTTTTCTTTGCTGTAGAGACTGAAGTTTTAAAAATTAGACTTTCGATTTCAAAGGGATAATAAATTTTTTTTCAGAAGCTGAGGTCAAGTGAGACGTATAGTGAGTGTTCGAATCTTGGCGACTTTGTAGTATTTCTGTATTTCAGTAAAATGTCGAGATAGTAAGAGTGTTATAAACAAAGATACCATATTGGATCTGTAGCCTATTAGATGCCTCTTTTACACGAGGCTGCAGTTGTGAGTGAGGTCAGTATTCTACGTAATGTACAGTAGGTTCGGCTCTGGTACGCAGAACCGTTGAAAACCGCTGAAAGCGTTGCAGATCCTTGACCCATGGGCAATTTGTCTGCTTTGTAATGCAAGCGGCCGGCTCTTTGACATCTTTGTTCCGACTACGATTCAAATGTGACGATAAATAAATCTCAGATGTGGTGTAAAGACTCCAAGGACTTGAGATTGGACACATTGAACTTTCTCTTGTAATGTTTTCTGCGTGTGGCAGGGTAAGTCACTCAGAGCCTTTCTCTGTCGAAAAATCCAAAATATTCTGGGGAAGAAAATATTCAGTTTTTAATACAGTATTTTAATAAAGAACATCTATTTTATCTTTCTTTAATTTCAAACTAGCAGTAACATAGGTGATTTATTGATTATTCCAGCGAATGCCACACTAAACCAACGTAATGATTTTTTTGTTGCTTTTTAGATATTTTATTCATATTTGCATGCGTAAACAAACGTGATACTTACATGATTTTGCCTTTTAATATTTTTACAAGAGCCTGCCATTGGTCCCTGACATGATTGAGATTCAAAGAGGAAACATTCAAGATGGCTGTCTTCTGGGTTTGTAACGCCGCGTAAACTAGTATAGGTTTACCGACGTTTCAGAGGTCCTTGTTGCCTCCATCATCAGGGTTCCCTTCACATTGTCGTTATTTACAATTAAATTTACCAGAAAGGTCAAAATTAAATTAAAGGAAGCACCGAAGACGCAAACCGTTCTTCCCTCTGAGCAATTCTTCACAATATTAAAGGATCCTTCGTTATCCTTCGTATCTTACACATTCAGTTCTTCCCAGCTGACTACTACCCTCGGAATGAAAGGCTGATTTTCACAACAATTTTTAACTTTGTCTTTCCTTTCGTTGTTTCATTCCATGCACTTTCTTCCTCTTGTATTCTGTCAATCCCACTAAACGCAATTTAGTTACGGCATAACGTCGAGGAGTTGTTTCGGCAATTGTCCAAGAGGGACACGCGCGTGCTGTTGTGTGCCGGACACTGGTAAAAGCCATCCATCAACGTCTTCCTCCCACAGCGCCCGCAACCAGCGAGGGAAAAATACTACGGATTTAGATACACTGGCGTATCACACTTTTTGTGTGACATATTATTTCCTGCTTTCTGATGTGTTTCACCCTTCATGGATACATTCATGAAATTTTTCTCATACAGAATGGGGAAAATAGAAATGATAAAGTAATTTTACTCGTATTAAGAAAAGTAGAATCTCACCACAGGTGAAAGCACGAACCCTAAAAACAAAAAGCATTTGTCAATTTTTGTAAATTATTTTAGTTAATATTTCATAAAAAAAATCATAATTTAATGGTGACGTATTGAACATGGCTCTCTTCTGAGTTGTGACGCTGTGATGATGGAAACAACAAGGACCTCTGACACGCTGGTAAACTACTAGCAGATTACGCCGCGCTACAACCCAGAAGACAGCATCTTCGGTGCGGTTATTTCTTAAACTATCAGTTGCGAATGTGTCTGAGAAAAAACATTATCATCTTAACGTTCATTTGGAAAAATTTCACGTAACAAATAAACTGAATATTTGAACTTTATATATTATCCTCTTTCCGTGTTTAGTGATAACAGCAAAATATTGTGTGTGTTATAATAAAAATTGTGTCTGGATTTGGTGGTTGTAATATAAAGTAATATGATATCAAAATAACAATCATTGTTAGTATCGTAATCGTGTTAGTAATTATCACTATATCGGACCGTCCATCGTAATAACGTATAATACACGCCTACATAGAAGAGGAGGTGGGGGGAGGGGGAGAGAAAGATAAATGTTGGACGTGATTTAAGAGTGCTGAAGTGAAGTTCGAAAGCACCTGCAGCTTCGGATAGGTATAACTAAACACAACGTCGCGTAGGATACCTTATATACTTTTTTGTAATTTGTGTAGCAAAACTTCGGGTATATCAGGAAGAATTATTTAATTATCCCATTTTTTGGTATCTAACCCTGCAAAAACCATGGCATCAAAATTTTAAAACTGAAGTTATTAACTTCATAGAAAGAAGGCTAATCTTTTTACAGAATAATAGTTGTTCAAGCCCCGCTTACTCATAGCTCTCATAATGGAGTCAGCATCATCGCTGAAACGTCGGTAAATTGTACCAGAATACACGACGCAATAACCTATAAGCTTATAATCTTCGAGTAATCTCCAGTTTATTTTAGGCAAAAGCAGCCGTTCTGCAACTAGTAAGCCTGCTGTATATACCTGTCTTTAGTTAATACGTCAGTTTTTTATAACAATTAGAATATCTCATGTTGACCGTTATTGTTAGATATCAGGTCTGTATGTGGTGTATTTTATGGTTCCGAAAGATTAGACATCACACTGTCTCATTATAACAACTTTGACATATTTTGTAATTAATTAAAAATACTCCACGGAGCAAAGTCCTTCTTGTAAAGCTAACAGTTGCTAAGCTTTCTAAGGGATTATTAAGTTTGTTACTGTGCTCACAAGAGCCCGACACTAGTCCCTATAATAAGCTTTATGAATTCAATCCGTTACTATTCCATTTAGTTCCCTTTACTTCAGGATTTGCAATCAAGCTGTTTTCTCGAATTTTCATCTTACCTATGCATGCTACACGTCCTGTGCATGCCTATGACATATGAAGAAATTGTGCAAATATTTTTGTTTCAGTGACAGAAGTTAGTTCCTAGAGACTAGTGAAAGCATACGATTAATGTAAAATAAATTAACTGCTCTCTTATTAAGAATTATTTCTGCTTCCTAGTGTCTATGTAATCAGTTATGCATTCCTTAGCTTAGTTCTGCAGATCGAGTTACAGATATTAATTTATTTTCTTGACGTTATGGTTTAATTTTCATTTGAGTTAAACTTGCCATTTAAATGAAGCCGTTTCCCTGACGTTTATGTAGAAGCAGAATTTTGTTTGATGCTAAGGGGGTTGAGAGAGTTAGCCTAATATGTAAAGCATAAAGCAGTGAAAACTGATCTGTTGATGGATTTCAAAAGGGGTCAATGTAACTTTTCTATTGAAGAGAGTAGTCAATGTTATACGTACGCTGCGGTGTTGCGTACACCAGTTCTGGATGCTGGAATAATCTTTTAATGCTTTAGGCGGAACTCGAGACCATCAAAAGCCCATCAGTTCGTCCGTCCGTCCGTCCGTCCCATCAGATCATAGAAAAGTCAAAGAATAATTCCGGGGAAAATATACTATATATAAATCCCTCTGTAGGGAAGATACAGGGTGATGTTTTGTGGACCGTGCATAGAAGTTTGCTGTCTGCATGCACCGTTCTAGAATCAGAACTGTCGGCTTGCAGATACATAAGCCTATAGAAACACGAGATAGTGTATTGCGGGGGGGGGGGGAGGTCTTTTGAAGCCTTGTACTACGGCCAGCACGTCCTCGGTTTCTACATTACGACTGCGACACGCCAATGTTTCTTTCGTATATGAAAAGCCTTAGTTGTCTCTGTCTTTTATTTCGATTCAGCATGTTGAGAGCAGTTGAGTGAAAAAGATAAAATAAGAGACGAGGAGATAGAGTGAAAGGGGAAAAGAAATTGAAACGGATGTGCTTTTATATAGCTATTAATATGCTGACTGCTAATGGTAATGTTGGAGGTCCTTTATGGAATAACACACAAGAGTGACAACGCAGTGATGTGTACTAGGAAGCTCTTTGTGTGGGGTTAGGCACGTAGATTAATGTGTATTTGTAATTTAGCCCAGTACTTTGATTTATTTATTTGGGTGATAATTTTTGTATTAAGAAAATAAAGGTTGTAATGCATAACTGGACTAAATGACTTACTTGAAGAGGACAAATATAAATGTTTATTATTTCAGGAAACAAAGAAAGCGAAACGTGACTAATAGTTATGAGAAATATCGTGGTATAATTGTATAGTAATGAAATCCAAGTATCCAGTTTTATAAATGTACGTACCAGAGCAACACAATTCAAGAGAATCACAATTACAATATTTTATATATTAACATTTAATTATACGGAAACAAATAAAGTATAATATTCAATAAACCAAGACTGTATATAAATGCAGGAATAAGGTCGAAATACATGATGAAGGTGATACATAAGCAAATACTCATGTAAAGTGAATGTTTAAGGCTAGGGAAATAAACTGTCGTGACTAGTTTCATTCATTATTCAGGAATTCTTTAATAATTATGGTAAATATTACAGAAATCCACCGTCAAGATGACATATACCTTTATGCAGATTTGAACACGTGTACCTTAAGAATCGGGCAAGTATCACCGAATTTAACACATTCAGTGTCAATCTTCTCGTAGTAATTACAGATGTGACAACGGTTACTTTGTTTAATAAAGTCAATTCTGTCATGTAATTTAGACTTTATTATTCCTTTCTCTTTTATAAATTAGGCAGTCTGAAAATAGTTTTATTTTATTGCATATTGTAAACATTACAGGTTGCATGTAAGTGCAGTTTTCAAACGTGCACTAATCCCCCACTCCCCACCCACAAAATCACGTGTTTTTGTTTAGCTCATCGCAAGGGATTCTAGGGCGTAATCCTTGCCACAGTTTTGATGGAAATCTTATTTTTCCCTCGTCTGTATATTCTCTTACCATGACTCCTTTTTTACTACCCTTCCTTATTCCCCCTCTACTTTGTATCTTGTCCCCCCCCCCACCAGTCCATTTTACAGATTTAATGGCTAATTTCACTCTGACCCTGAGAAGATACAGACACACCTCCCTTTTAACGTTTCTTTTTTTTTTTCTCTCTTGGTCTTTTCCCGCTAGTTCTCTTTTACCGGTTTTCGTCTTTTAGAACCACACAGAAGTAGTAATGCACTAGAACACATATCCACTGACCTGGAGGGAGGTCTGAAGACTCGACTAACAGAGGACTTCAAGTTGCTGGGAATCTCTTCTGCTTCTCGAGCCAATTTGTATTCGTAGCGGGAACTGGGAAACGTAATAACACAGAAAGAATCTGGAAAGGTAAGGGAGAAAAAGCAAGGACCGGGGTTAAAGGCTAAATTCATAGGCAAAAGCAATCGGATTGAAAATGTTTCTGAAAATCTACCCTGTAATGCCCTTCCACCCTACCGTATCCTGTGCTCCCCAAATGTATGTTGATGTAGCATGGAACGCGATGTAAACCAGATGTGTGATGGAACATTAATAGATGGAAACGGAAACTGAGGACTCGTATCAATCAGGAAAAAAGCGCAACTGTGTGTAAAGTGAACTGTGGAGAGTCTACCTGTAGGGGTAAGCAGGCTGTGCACAAACTGGGCCGTAGCAAGAGACGTGTCAGAATAAACGCGTGAAATGACTTGTGAATGTTTGTATCTGGCGTTTTTCTTTCATTAATTATTTAACGAGAATAACGGACAGTGTTCGCGTAGTATGACATTAAAAATGCACTTTGTTTAGGATTATCATATGCCTTGTGCAATGCGTTTTAAATAGAACTGGCTAGAACTACAACGCTTTCGATGGCGTATTATTTTATAAATAACAGTATAAAAATCACGGTGTTTTATGCAAACATGTTTTAAGACACAGCATATGTCACGTCTTATTTCTGCGCGTGAGGTAGGTTATTTTGACAGAATTCAATTTTTACAATAATTTATTCTTTAATTTGTCCGCCTGTCAGTTAGGACGTCACATTGTCGGTGGCTTATGATGCATTTCAGCTATATATGTGAGTGTGATGGTGCTCAGTCCCCCAGAAACAAAACAACACCACGAATTTTCCACTCCATTAGAGGAATCGTGCAAAGCTTCAGGCAGACTGGGAGAGGGGGCACGGACCAGAGGAACTCCGGGTTGATGGTGTGACGGAGGAGGGAATCAGTGTCGTGTCAGACCACATGATGAATTACTGGACGCCATTTATCAACACTGGCTGGACCGAGTACCCTCAGGATATCACAGCTGCAACGAGGACGTGTGCGCGACTGTTTGATTCCCACATCTGATATAGAAACATCTATCCAAGCCAATAACAACACTTGTAATAAAACATTGCCTCAGACAGGACCAGAAATTTGATCAAAAGATAAAATTAAAGTGGCTGTCTTCTGGGTTTCTTCGCCGTGTAGTCTGACAGACGATTACCGACGTTTCAGACGTGCTTGCCGCTTCCATGATAAAGGCGATGATGGTGGCAGCAAGCACTTCTACCAGACTACGCGGTGCAAAAATTCAGAAGGCAGCCATCTTCGTACTCGCCGACGTGCGAACCAGAAACCTCAGAGAAGATAAAAATATTCCTAAAGAATGTAGAGTTGATAATTCAATCGTACACACTCAAATGACCGTTTCAGTCGACATCTTAAGATCGTGACGGCAGTTGCTTTCTGAGTTTTAATTCATAATCCTGCTACAGACCGGAAGTCTTCATTCACACTTTTCACGTCTCACAGCTGCCGAGTCTTTATTTAACTGCCTTGTGTTGTTGCACTTCGAGTGAACGGGAAAATAAAGCGGGTTTAGAAATAAGCAAAGCGAACCCTTTGCAAGCCGCGCGTCAGGCACTGCTCAGCCTAGTCGTAGGCCAAGGTTTCCGGGGCCTACTACGCACCTTCTCACCTCGCAACATATTTAGCGTCTGAATTACGTGTTGGCTTGTCGCAGGTGCCGGGATAAACTTATTTAAATCAAACCAATTACAACCGATTCAGCAGAACTAACACTTCAGTCTTAAGTTCTTTTGTAAATCAATTCTACAATTATGTTTGCATAATTTATTTAAAAACTTAATGAATCTATAATGATGTTTTTCTTCTGGGTTTTTACGCCGGGTAGTCTGGTAGAGAAGAATGTACTTGTGGGGGAAAACGGTACTTCACAGTCCGTAACATCCCCTGCCATATCCGTGAAGACTACAAGCATTACATCAGTGTCAGAGAAGTTGCTGTGTTTGACTGGGACTGCGATGCTCAAAGTCTTTTTGTCAATTTTGGATTCTGTGTCAGTCTTGTGATATTACGTAATTACGTCCGAAGCCGTGGCTCTTTTTTAATAAATTAGAATAAGTTGATTAGACGTTTTGTAAAGATATTACTGGATACTGGGAACGACCCGTTCTTCAAGTGCCTGAGCACTGCGGGTCCCAACTTTTTCGTTGGCTTGATCTATAAACACCTTGGACGAGGGATCGGCCCGTGGCAAGGCCTCTACCTGTACACAGGAGAGCACAACACAACACAACACAGAAAAACGCGGACAAACATCCATGGCTTGAGTGGGATTCGAATCCACAGTCCCAGTGACCAAGCGGCACAAGGTCCACGCCTCAGACCGAGCGGCCACTGCGGACCCCTGTAAAGATATTTGGACAGAAAATGTATTTGGAGTTTTAAAAATAGGTCAGTGATTCATCCCCTGATAACAGCTGGCAACACAGATTTCTTTTTCACTCTACACTATATCGAGCCAGTGCAATGTAATTCATATCTTTGTGACCTCCTTAAGAATTATTATAGCTATATCCTCTTTTCTGTTCCAAAAATTATGTGTACATGTCTTGGTTCCAGTAACCGAGCAACACGTACCCTAATTTAGCTGATAAAACAGTAACAGAAGGATGATATATATACCAATGATTTTTTTGCCTTTCTGTTCTTCAATTTGTCTTCGTATATTTACATTTTAATTTTAATTTTTTATTCAATGTAACAGAAAATAGAACAAGATTCTACGGCTATATAATATATTTATGCTTGCATTAAGAACATCCTTATCCAAACGAAGTTGATTTCAGGTATATTTTTGCTATCAGATGAATTGAAGTGTAATAAATTTTAAATGTTGGTGGCTTCATTGTTTTACATGCGTATACACTGAAAGGAGCTTTCAAATTAGCTTGTTTAGCTGCAGCAAAGCATAGAACAACACACAGCCTTTAGGAAAGACGAACGAGAGGAATTTTCTTGTTAGTAGCTTGTCCCAGGGTAAGTCGGCGTCAGTGTAAGGACAGAGAAGATAGGGTTGATGATGGAAAATAGAAAAACGAAGCGAAGATAAAAGAGAAAAAAGGACCATCACATTCAAGGATTATAAAACTAATAACTGGCAAGTAATCATTCACTGCTCCCCTCCTCTTCTGTCACCCTTCTCCATGACTTGTGGACGTCCTCACATTTGTCTTGATCGTTCACGCCAGTTGGGGGTGTCTAAAGGAACAGGACTGTATGCTATTCCTCCCACTAAGTTAGAGATGACGTTGGCTAACCGGCCAACCAGTCTACAGCCAGGTTATAAGTCGTGATATCGTGAAACAAAGACGAAGCTGAAGCAATCTCTCGGGGCGTGATGAACTTCTGTTGACAAACGGAGCTGAGACACCCCGCCGCGTAGTATCATCAATAAATAAGTCGACCCGACCGAGATGCGGTCTCTTCCTTAGTGTCTGTCCGTGGGAGGTTTCGGATGCCATGCCTTACAATAGATGCTACAGGTTTCAACCCCGCCCCATTAGTACACTCTCTTGATAAAGTTTCTGGATCATTCCTTAAAATTATTTGCTCCGAATTAGGAGACGAGCGAATTTTTGACTGTGTACCGAATACACTGTGGCCTATCGGTTGGAACAGCTGAAATTGGAGTTTAACCCGTTTGTATGTTTGTTACGTTATTGTTGATATATTTTGTTCTTTCGTTTTTAGCTGTTGAGTGTACTAAAGAGGCATTTCCATTCGATAATGCGTTTTTTAAGTGGGTCCACCTACTACAAGAGGTTGAAAATGTGAAGCCTTAATAGGGTATAACCGTTCGAAGTATAAAATGGCTTCTTCTATCTCTTTTGCACTTTTTCTGTTTGAGAACTACAAAATATACACAGCATTATGCAGTCTTGAAACATACTGGTAGGTGAGTCCAGTTCAAGTTCCGTCCTCCGAAAGACGTACGATACTTAAATACGAATGGAGTTCAAGCAGTGTGACCTGGCATATAAAAACATTTATACAGCATTGCTGATTAGAATATTTAGCTGGAAAATAATGACTTATACCTTTGTCAAAAAGCTTATCTCTTTTGATGTAGTTATTGCCTCGTTTTATTTTTATCAGGCCTACAATATATTTGTTCTCTTATATCGGTGAGTGGATCATTCATCATAAGATTGCCCGATCTTATAAGGAGCAAGGCAGAAACCTCCTGCTGGCCAGAACGAGCCAACAGTCAAATCCATGAGAAACCTCACCAGGGGAGCCAACATACACTGACCTCCTCCAGGCTCCCTCTTCCCCCCTTCAAGGTTATCCCCTCAACCAATCTACAAGACGTGTTTATCATATTTGCCCTGCATCCACACCCATAGAACTAACATTAGCTACTACGATGTGTCGTGATACTTGTTCGGTATGTATATTGAGGGGGGGGGGGGGGTTCACAGCTTCCAAGATGGCTATTTCTGAATTTGTATAACTTCTGGTACAGGTGAAAGGTCGCTTAAATCCCACAGACTGCTACTGAAACCACCCTCAGTGTAACGAATACTGTCTCGTTTACATATATCCACTTTCATGTTGAATTAACTCAGATGAACCTCGTTTAAATAATATTTTAAATTTAGGCCCCTACCGCAAAGAAAACACAACTTTTCATCAGTACAAAGATCAACTGGTGAATGATGTTTAAGGAAATAATATATACTGAATACATAAATACGCTCGTTGATGGAAATTTAACCTAATTATTAATGCAGGTGGTATACATATTTACCGCTGATCAATAAAGGGTTGGCCGCATCGTAGTGTGGTCCTTAACAATAACAGCTTTGACTAGTTCTTATTTATTATGTAATGTACTATAAAGGAAATTAAATCAGATTTCAGGTTTTCAGGGCGGCGAATATGAAGATGGCTGTCTTGTAGTCAATGAACGCTGATACATATTTCACTTTCAGTCGTACGGGAAAGAACAAGAAGAAACCGAAGTGTCGGTACATTTTCTGGAAAGGTACATAGCACTAAAACAACTCCCAAATGGCAGAGACGCTTTGTTATGTTTTGTTTGGTGCTTAAATGGGAAATGCTTTAGTGACACTTGGCGGGCGCAAAACTGCTAGCCTTGGTAGTGATGTTTTGTTACGCCCGGAATGAGTGGACTGTGCCAGTACTACAATAATGGCGAAAAGAGCGAACGAGAGAGGAGGCAAAGAAACAAGGAGACGGAAAGAATGAGATGAGCGAAGGGCAGGAGCGAAAGACCATCAGTGGTCGGTGTTGATGGGAAAGTCATTAGTTGTTAGCTAGAAGGGGTTGGGGGTTGGGGGTTGGGGAGGAGGTCGCGTGGGGGTTGCAAGGTCCACAGCTCACGCCGCTGCAACTGATGTCTTTCCGGGGGATCGATTCCTGGCGATGTTGCCCTATACACTGTAAACGCGTTCATCACTTTTCCCGTTGCCAAAGAAAAGAAATGCGTTGCCTGAGACACGCATTTTGTAAAAAAAAAAATCTTTTTCTAGAAAAGAAATTTCAGGTTTGTACGTCGGTGAATGCGAAGATAGCGTAGTTTGGTAGAAATATGCCGACGTTCCATAGATGCTTTCTGCCTTCTATAAAAGGGGAATTATTACGAATTGTGTCGCGACGCTCGGCGTCGGTATTCCAGCTTCGTGTTGAAAGGCATCCCAAGGTGATAAATTTGTCTTTTTGGCAGCGTCAACGATTTCGATATTAAACCAACAATCTTGTTGCATCAAAATATGTTGGCTTGGCTGCTGCACTTTCTGCCGTGAATGTTAGTGTACAGAAGGGAATAATTGTATTGCCAACCGCTCGGCGGTTTACATGTCTGAACGTCACTTAGTGTTGGTTGAGCAGAGTTGCATTCCCGCACATGTGATCGTGTGTGGGCTTTGTTTGACAGCGTAGAGAAAGCGACAGTGCAAGTGAGACAAGGAGAGGGCTGCCCGTATTTCCTCGTCTACGTTTCCTTCCACTATTGTGTGGATGTGTAACCATTCTAGTCGATTCTTACTTGTATTTTCTCATCTGATCGCCTTCTCTTGTCTATCGGATTTTTTCTATTTCTCTAGATTGAATACATAGATGAAACGAACATGCCAAACATTACGGTAGTGTAGTTGGAACTCCAGCTTAACACTTGGAAGGTACTGAGTTAAATCTCGGCCCGGAGACCAGCTATGGTGGTGCTTTTGGTGGCTTTCCTCAGTCTCTTCAGACGAGTACAAGAAGAGTGCCAAAAATCATGCCAGATAAATCCAGTCCACACCTAACAATTCTGTTTTCCTAAGATTCATTTTAATATTATTCTCCCATCTTTTCCCAGATCTTCCGAATTCCCTCCTTCCTTTAGTCTTGCCAGTTAGCATTTTGTGAACATTCGTCATCTTCACCGTGCTTTCTACATGTCTAACCCACCTTGTCAAAGGTGAAGCTGCATATTATGAATTAATGTTTATAGGGTTAGATGTTTCATTACTTAGTCGTTTCGATCCCTTTGCTCTGTCACTGTTCAGGACTGTTAAGGCATCTTTCAATACGTTGTATTTTATTTGCATTTATTTGAATCACATCGAACTTAATTGACACTTAATTAAACAATTAAATGGCTTTTAGAAATGCTTTATTATGGCAATGTCGTTGGGAATTGCCCATCGTCCTAATTTTGGTCAGAAACGTCGTTTTGGTGAATGCGATCTGACTTGCCCTAAGGTAGTCGATAGAGCTAGTCCTTATCTCCAGACAGTCAAAATGTAATTTTGAATTTAAATCAAGACGATGGATAATGTCCAATAGATTTATATTGAAGCTGATTAACTTATATGGGTCTTACGTAAGAAGAAAGTTTTCAAAACTAATTTGTGAGGATAAAATATTGCGTACGTTATGAACTTTCGAAGGAGTCAGTCTTACATGGCTGTAATAAAGAAAATGAACAGCGAAATTTGTCGATTACAGCAATGCCTTGACGGAACAATGAACGTTAATGTTAAACCATTTATTCTCGCGCTATCCAATCAGCTAATTCGTTGGAGGGTCGAAATTGACTCGGAATATGAGGACGTTGTTTTTGCGAAGGCCTACGCAGGACTGTCTGGGATGTTACATTACTGTTTATCTTATTTGTCAGTGCGAACAAAGAAATATTAAGTGCTTACACTTGGAAGCTTTATTTACACTTATTAGCGTAATTTGGAGTAAAGAGCATAAAAGTGTTAATTGAGGAAATACACTCCTATCTGTCTCGAAATGTAGCTTACTGAATGAAGGTACAGTTGTGCTACATCAAATGGAGATATCATACGAAACATTCTACAATTTATGAGTTTGATACAAATTCAAAATGGCCAATTTTGTTTGTTATTACAATTATTAAGGTGGCATCTCTGATAGCGTGGTGTTATGACTTAAGAGACAGATATATTCGTATGCTTGCTAAGGTAATACAATAAATACATAAAAATTAGGCCTACTGAAGACATAAAACAGTTCTTCCCTCCTGATCAAAATGTAGAATGCCTTTATCTTTTTTCTGCAACAAAGTCTTCAGTTTGTTTTACTGTCCATATTATTTGATTCTGTAATCAGGTCGTTTAGATTTGCAACTACTTTAGCTGCTCCTTCTGCGATTTACATCGTTAACAAGTTATTTTTTTCAAAATTCGGAATGTATTTCAATACTCCGATGAATTTAGCGCTAAATTATCCACTCTCTCCTTCAATGACACTCTGCAAATCTGAAATATTTCTCGGTCTGATGAACAGGATGTGGTAAGAATTAAGCACTTCGGTTGACGCTTGTCCTTAGTGGTTAGTGACCTGACACATTACAGATTGCTTTGCTCCGTCTTCGTCGGATTACTACAGCACGTCGCTTTATCTCTTGCAAAGTTTCTAACTAATATCCAGATTGCTCGTAATCTAGACCCACGCAATATCCTGCCGAAGTCTCTTTGTCAGGGGGTGTTGACGACTAGGCGCCTTTCCGAATCAGTCTGAACTCCTCTAGAGAGTTTTTTTAAAACAAACCACGATATCTTCTTACACATCATGACCATTCTGTAATTAACAGTTGTATAGATTGTGCAGTTGATAGAACGTTATACAATAAACAAAGACATATGATTTGCTAATGGTATGCCTGAGGAATCATGTATCGTTTTGCCATATTATAAATATTGTTTCTTGTCACCCGAAATATCTTGGATTAAACTCTTCAAAATCTGTTTTATACCCACGGATTAATTTATTAGTTTGTATAATGTGCATTGCTTTTGTTCACGGTTTCTTTTGGTCGTGTTTTGGCGGTGTAGTCAGCGTCCTCCCTGGAGAGGACGAGGGGAAGTCTGTCCTTGTGGCCATGTCACGGTGTCCACCTGCCCATCTATCTTTTGTCCCTCAAGGCTCTCAAATATTCACAAGTAGTACGAGGCACGTCCCAAAAGTAAGTTTCCCTGGGGCCGTTTACAGAAACAAAACACAATTTCATGGAAATATTTATTGCAACAGATACAGCAAGTGTCCAGCTATTTTTCAACATATTCGCCACCGGAATTGAGACATTTGTCATACCGTGGGACCAACTTTTAATACCTGTGTCGTAGAAGTCTGCCGCCTGGGATTGGAACCACTGTGTGACAACCATCTCCGCCTCTCTGTCATTCTCAAAACGCTGACGCTGACCGGACAGAAATTTCTTGAGGTGTAGGAAAAGATGGAAATCACTGGGAGCGAGGTCCGGGCTGTAGGGTGGATGATTAAACACCTCCCAGCTGAACTCCTGCAGGAGACTTGCTGTCCGTCGAGCCGTGTGCGGCCTAGCGTTATCGTGCAGGAAGACAATACCGGCACTAAGCATCGTTGCAGCTGTTGAAGATGGAGGTTCTTATTCCAGCTCCCGCAGACTGTGAAGTGCGGTCAGTGATAAAGTTTTTGAATGCACAGAGCATAGCGCCGATCGAAATTCATCGTCAGCTGTGCCGGGTCTATGGGCCTAACGTTATGAGCAAGCAGATGGTGCGTCGCTGGTGCAGACAATTTTCAGCGACGGGCCATTCAGAACAAGCGGCGCGGGATGCTTAGTGCCGGTATTGTCTTCCTGCACGATAACGCTAGGCCGCACACGGCTCGACGGACAGCAAGTCTCCTGCAGGAGTTCAGCTGGGAGGTGTTTAATCATCCACCCTACAGCCCGGACCTCGCTCCCAGTGATTTCCATCTTTTCCTACACCTCAAGAAATTTCTGTCCGGTCAGCGTCAGCGTTTTGAGAATGACAGAGAGGCGGAGATGGTTGTCACACAGTGGTTCCAATCCCAGGCGGCAGACTTCTACGACACAGGTATTAAAAGTTGGTCCCACGGTATGACAAATGTCTCAATTCCGGTGGCGAATATGTTGAAAAATAGCTGGACACTTGCTGTATCTGTTGCAATAAATATTTCCATGAAATTGTGTTTTGTTTCTGTAAACGGCACCAGGGAAACTTACTTTTGGGACGCTCCTCGTAGATCCCAGGACCCCGAACGTCAATTCATGCTAGAAGACTGTCCCGATAGCCCTGGAGACCAGCTGTCCTTATAGCTTGAACGAAAATTAAGATACAGCCAACAGCCATCGTAGCTTTGAGCTGTGACAAGAGTCTCTGCCGTGTATAACGTTTGTCACATCAAATATTAAATTTAATGAGTACACATGAACGCCTATCTACCAAGCTGTTGCTAGCTTCCAAAATAAATTGAGCGCTATACATGAGAGTCTTTCCTCAGGTACATCCGTTGCGTAAGCAGAAATTATTACGAATGTGGTTACATCATTTAGAATGTAGGAAGTTCGACTGGGAAGCTGAAATTAGGCCAATGTTTACCAAAACTTCTACGTTCTAACTTAGTTTGAAAATCATAGGAAACTAGTATATTTCTGCATATATATAGAATTTAATTTTAATGCTTGTGGTAATGTATTCTACTGTGAGGATGAAGGCGATAAGCCCCTTTAAATGTTGATAACCACAATCCAGTTGTCTGTATGTTTCATGTACTAACTAACTAACTAACTAACTAGATGGCTTACCGAACCCGAAGGTTCATCACCGAATTAACCAAAGCCCTCCACCGGACCCTGTCCTGGGCCAACAACATCCAGTTTCCTTCAACTCCTATCTCCCATAGATCCCGCCTGAGATTATCCTCCCATCTACGTCTAGGTCTCCCCAGCGGTCTCTTCCCTTCAGGTTTCCCAACCAGTACCCGGTGCACACCTCTTGTCCCATCCATGCGCGCTACATGTCCCGCCCATCTCACTCTTCTCGACTTAATCACCCTCACAATACTGGGGGAGCAGTACAGATTTTTAAGCTCGTCATTGTGCAGTTTTCTCCACGCCCCATCGTCTTCCCTCTTAGGCCCAAATATCCTCCTCAACACCCGATTCTCAAACACCTGCAATCTGTGTTCCTCCCTCTGAGTGAGAGACCATGTTTCGCACCCATACAAAACAACAGGCAAGATTATTGTTTTGTATACTTTAATTTTCAGGTTCTTAGAAATCAGACGGGAAGACAAAATATTTTGGACTGAGAAGTAGCAAGCATTTCCGGAATTTAGTCTCCTCCTAACTTCCTCACAAGTATCATTTTGATTTGTTATTGTTGTTCCCAAATATTTGAACTTTGTAACCCTTTCAAAGGATTTATTAGCTACCCTAAGATAATTTTGCCCGCCTGTCTTCTGATGACGAGATACTAACATGTACTTAGTTTTTTCTGAATTTACTTCCAGCCCCACTTGTCTACCAGCCTCTAGTAAAACTTCTGCGTTCCTCTTTATTGTATTTATATCGTCCCCCAATAAATTAACATCATCAGCATATGCCAATAGCTGATGTGTCCCGTTCAATTGCAAACCCTCCTGCCTACCTTGGACCTTCCTGATGGCGTATTCTAGCGCAAAGTTAAAGAGCAAGGGAGACAAAGCATCTCCTTGTTTTAGACCGTTCTTGATGAGGAATGTCTCAGATACATATTTACCTACTCGAATTTTGCTGCAGGTTTCATTTAAGCACATTTTTATTAGACCCACTAGCTTCTTTGGTATACCAAATTCAATAAGAATATTATATAGCACTTCTCTCTTCACAGAGTCATAGGCTTTTTTGAAATCTATAAATAACTGATGTACAGTCCCACCGAACTCCCATTTTTTCTCTAGTATCTGACGAATGCAAAAGATCTGATCAATCGTTGATCTGTTTCGTCTGAACCCACACTGATGATCCCCAATAGTTTCATTCGCATATGGGGTTAATCTTGCCAAAAGAATGTTGGATAGAATTTTGTATGAGGTTGATAGCAGCGATATTCCTCGGTAATTACCACACTCAGTCTTGTCCCCCTTCTTATAAATAGGAATAATTATGGATTCCTTCCATTGATGTGGCATCTCTTCCTTATCCCAAATTAACTGAATAAGCTTATGGATCCTCATATGCAACCCTTTGCCACCTGCTTTAATTAATTCGGCCGGAATCTGATCAATTCCTGGAGATTTATAACTTTTCAACTTCCCAATGGCTAGTTCCACTTCATCTAAGCTAGGTTCTGGCACCAACAGTTCAGCTGTATGCATTTTAATCTGTCTAATATCACCAGTATTATGAACATTTAAGAGCTCGCTAAAGAAATTTTTCCACCTATTCACAATTTTTATTGGATCTGCAAGCAAATTGCCACTATCATCCTTTACCAAATTGGTCTGGGGTTGATATCCTTTCTTAAAGTTATTAATGCCTCTGTACAGGTCTCTGATGTTTTTTTCCTTATTATTTGTCTCAAGTTCAGCAATTTTGCCCTTCAGGTATTCCCTTTTCTTAGTCCTAAAGGTTCTACTAGCCTCACGTCTCACGTTACATAGATTATCCGCATTTGTTTTGTTTGGGTTCTGCAACCATTGAAATTTTGTTTGCTTCCTTCGATCTATTAATTTTGAACATTCTTCATCAAACCACGGTTTATTTTGCTTTCTCCTGTAGTATCCTAGTTTCTCTTTTGCTGAAATTTGGATGCAGTTTTTGACATTTTCCCACTCCCTGTTGATGTCCACACTTTCATTATCCTCATTTGTCTCTAAAATTTGAAACCTATTCGAAATTTCAACTTGATATTGTTCCTTTGCCTCTCCCTCACTTAATTTTTTCAAATCAAATCTTTCTGTGTCAAAATTTTGTTTAGTTCGTCTACTTACTGAAAGCCGCTCCCTCACTTTTGCTACCACCAGATAATGATCAGTGTCGCAATCTGCTCCTCTGAATGATCTCACATCAATTACATTTGTCTGCCTTCTCTTATCTACTAAAACATGATCTATTTGATTGTGTGTTCTGCCATCTGGGGAAGTCCAAGTGTATTTATGAACATCACGGTGTGGAAATTTTGTACTTTTTACAATTAAATCTTTTGACGTAGCGAAGGTCACTGCTCTGACGCCATTATCATTACTAAGTGCATGGAGACTCTCGCTGCCTATTGTGGGTTTGAAGACATCCTCCCTCCCAATTTTTGCATTGAAATCTCCTAGCAGAATTTTCATGTGATACTTGCCAAATGTATCAAATACTGATTCCAATTCTTCATAAAAGCTATCCTTGATATCATCGCTTTTGTCTTCAGTTGGGGCATGAACATTAAGGACAATGATGTCGCACCAACGTCCTTCCAAAATTACGTAAGACAACCTGTCACTAACAAATTCTACTCTCTTAACTGCTGCCCTAATTCTGCTATGAACAAAAAAACCCGTCCCTAGCTGATGATTGTCATTCCCCTTTCCATAGAAAAATGTAAAATTGTCCACTGGGATCGTGCCCTCCCCCTCCCATCGCACTTCCTGCACTGCCACTAAGTCTAACTTATAATTACCTAATTCCCTACACACTGATTTCAGTGCCCCAGCCCTATAGAGGCTCCTAAGTAAAATAACTTTTATTTTGTAAGCAATAGTCTATATAAAATTTAGTAACATATTTTTTTTATTATGATTCTCTGTTTACGAATGTTTATTCTCTGTAGATTATTTATTGAATTTTCACTTCTGTTTCTTGGGATCATCTGGACGAGTTAAGGTAGCTAAACTTGATCACGTTGACTGCTATTTGTTGCACGTGTAAACGTCAGACAATTCCTTAACAGTAATTTCCTTCATTTAGTTTATTTTAAAAACCGCTTTTGTGACTACCGTAAACACATGATAGTGGCTGTTATTACAATGCGGTAGTAGCCAAGAAGCTTCTCGAAGCTTCTCATTAGCGCCGGTGATACTGCAATTTGCTCTGCTAATTACTAATTATCATGCCTCCTTTTATGTAGCAGGTTGTAATTTGCACAGTCTTCAATACCAATAGGATTCATTATCTCTGTAAAATCTCGATTCTTTATTGACATAATATATTTTGTGACAACGGTATAATGTTCACTACTAGTTTAAACCAACGCAAATATTATAATACATGTAAAAATATTAGTTAATATTGAAAAGATTATATTTTTTTGATTGAATATAAAATACATTATGTGTAATATATATATAATACATTTTAGGGTTAACGTGCATTTTGGGGGGGTTGGTTTAATAAGGGACAAAATGAGTAAAAAAATGTACAAATAATCAGGATAGCCAGTCTGTGGGTCGAGATTCGATATAGAGACTTCCTAAGAACATAGCAGAGTTACCAACCGTTCGAGCGTGACATTCCTTTATACTGAATGGTAAAGCACAGTTCAAGTTTATGAACAGCAGTGGTAATAAACAGGCCTTAACTGCGTGGAGCAAAGCCTTTCTTGAGAAGCATGCGTTCTACACGTCTGGCCCGCCTCATCGTTCCCTATTTTATATCTCCAATGATATTTTATAAACAATATAATCATGAGCAGCAGGGATCTCTGAAACGTCGGTAACTTATTTCAGACTACACGGTGCTACAACCAAGAAGACAAATATCTTCGTACTCACCACCACAAAAACCTCAGATACTACTAAGCAAAACAAATAAAAAACTATCTGAATTATAAATGTCAAAATTATGTCTTCATAACTAGTGAAATGTCTTCAGACCGTCATTTCCAAGTCATCGGCGCACTTTCTTGCAGTTTCATGACGCAATAAGTTACTGTACATCATCTCCTGCACACTCTTTTCAGCATCAGTTAATACAGCCAATAAGCTATTAATGCCAATGAGGCGAATCGAGAATCGGAAACAGGATAAAGACGATTTTTTCCTTATAACAATGCAACTTACTCGTGGTTTCACATCGTCACTTCTTCTGCTGTAGATTGTTCCGCGAAGCGTGACTTTTCCGTCTAGGAAATCGCAACTGAACGCCATCAACCAGCAAAGACATTAATTGCCTCAAAGTGACAGCGGACTTGCGGTCCGGGTCACTCTGATGGGTTGACACATACTTCGTAGGGCTTGAATCTAAACGCTGGACTCAGACGTTGGCTTTGGCAGTTATGGCTTGAGCCCTTACATTATTTACTGTCTTCGGCTAATATTCCAAGTATTCATGTGGCCTCTTCTGGTGAGATTTGAGGTTCTCACGGCGGCGAGTATGAACACTGATATTTTCAGGGTTGTAGCTCCGTGTAGTCTGGTAGAAGATTACCGACGTTTCAGAAGTACTTGCTAGTCTTGCTGTTTACGATTTAATTGTACACAGAAGATTTCATGCTCTCATGTCATAATACGAGGACCGCTGAATTGATTTCGTTTTAATCTTATCTTTATGGTTTTGCTCGTCCATAGGGTGCATTAGCAGTTAGACCAAAAGCGCCAATATATTTACGCTGTGCGTTCAATTCGTAGGTAGCTAATTTGATTTTGTTAAATGTTTCTCAGAAACACATATTTGAAATTAAAGCTGTATATATTAATGCCGTGTATATATGACGTCATGTAGGCATACACATTTGTTTTAGATTGAATAGATATTGAGAAAATAGGTTAATATATTTTTGAAATTAGTGTGTAATTGGAATTCTGTTCGATCAGTTGCATCTAAATGAAATTATTTACACAATACTTAACCCTTGGAAGCCAAAGATCGTCCAAATAACATATAAGATTTCAGTTCGTACCGCAAAGAAAACAACACTTAACCATTACAAATACTTGTTAATGATGTTTAAGGAAATAATCCATTTAAAGTGAGAATTATATGAAATCGAAACATGAAATAAGTGGTATTTATAGGTGCTATTTGGGTTTAAAGGGTTGACGTGGACCGATAGTATCACATGCCATCCGAGTCAGTCCAGATGTTTCTGACTTTCAACTTTTAGGCTGACGGGCAACTTCCACATTATGCCTTTGTTACGTGTGTGACTACGTTTCAGTTCCTGTTGTTTTGCATTAGAATTAGAAACGGCAGGCAAGAGCAAATGCACGTGGGCTGGGGGACGAAGTGGAACGTGCCGGTAAGAGAGATGAGCAGAGTTGTGAAACTGTGCGGCAGCTAAAAAAAGCTGTAGCCCGCACGATAAATAACGACATTGTACTCCGGTGGCCGGCCACCGTAGCGGAGGACAAGGATGGGCGGGTGGCACACGGGGGTCTCGCGGGGGGAGAGGAGTCATCACCACAGGAATTTGTCAGGATGTCTGTCGGCATGAAATATTGGTAAGAGGACCTCTTCTAGTTTAATAAGATTTGGCGGCGTTATTTCTTGGCTGTGGTTTGCGGTGAGGCTGTTTCTTTTCTCTCTTCATTCTTGTTTTCTCATCTATATTACACCTGAGTATGGACTGCTGGATGTCGTAATATTGGGTTTCAGCATTGACGCTACACCAATTCGTTTCAGTCCAAATTTAGACGAGGATAGTTACGTTCAAAGTGAAGTTTAGTGTTGAATAACCCACAGCAAAACTGACGAAGAATGTCTAATCGTTGTGTTAGGGCAGGTTGTTCGAATGGTTCATCATTCCACTCATCCTGTGCCCACTTAATTTTACCTGTTGTTTTACATGATTCCGAAACTTGGTCTCTTACACTGTAAGAAGGAAAAATGAAAATTTTGAGAAAGTTTGGCCCTAAGAGGAAGAAAGTATCAATAGGCTGGAGAAAGAAATATCATACTGAAATATTTAATATTTTACACTCTTTACAAAAACATTATTATGGTGATTAAACAAGAAGGATGCGATGGACAGAGAGGACAGTTACATAGGAGAGATGATAAATGCAGTCGTAAAACCTGAAGGAAAGAGATCACTTTAAAGACCTAATTGTAGATAGGAGAATAATGTTAGGATGAATCTTAAATAAATATAACGTGAGTGAGTGAAATGACCCAGTGGCGGGCCCTCGTGCACATGGTAACAACTCTTTGGACCACATAAATTTAAAAATCCTGGCTATACTTAGCTTCAGAACGCCGTATTTGAAGTAAACTAGGAGTCGTGGGGTATTCCGAGATATAATTTTTATGCATTTATCTACAGAAGTTCACAATCACATTTACGCGTGCTATCATATTAGGTTTGTTTTTAAATATCTAATATTTACTCTGTTTTTGATAAGGTTTCTATTTTACGCATTTTCCTAATGGTGAAACAGGATGTGATCTGTGTTTCTCTCTATTTTATTGGCTTTTTCTGTTCTAATCTTTAGAATAATTTAACTAAGCTCTGTAATTTAATTATTTTTTCGGACCCCTCTTATTCTTCGCAAATTGTGGCGATTAAAACTGTGGCAGGTAAAAATTGTTTAAATGTCTTAGGGTTTAGATTCTAAATGGCAGAACTTTAGTCTGAAATACAAACCCTCGTCATCTGTCATCTCTCCTTTGTGTAGACCTCACGGTAATTTCAGACGGCAAGCTAGAAAATTCGACTTCCAAACACTGCAAGGGAGGAAGCTGCTCATTGGCTTACTCTTGTAACTTTCCCATTACGTAACTTGTATCAGTATATATAAAATACGCGTAAATATAGACCATACGCGCAGCGCTGCTTTTATCAGTTGCTCATATAGCGAGCTTATAATGGGCTGGGCTTACACCGTGGATGGTCACAAATATGGTGGAGTCGGAGCTCAGAGAATAATATTAAAATAGATCTTTGTAAGACAGAGATAATTTAAATCCAATTAAATTGTGTGAGATTTGAGTTTCTCACCTGTCTCCACTGGAGGGATTTGGTGTTAACTTTATTGAACCTGAGGGCTTTCATTGAATCTCATTTAGAAGTTTTTACAGTGAATTGGCCACGTAAGTAAAACTGGGTTTATTTGAGTTTAGTCGAATGTAAATCCTCAGTGCGTCATTTGAAGAGGCAATCACGACAATAAAAATGTTTTATTACACGACAAATAAAATTCATATAGTCCTAAGATATGGACTGGCCCACTGTTTTGAAAACGCTGACCTGTTTTCTACTTAAGAAACAGTGATCAGATTTGTATCTTCAGATTTTTTTTTTCACTTTTTCAAAACAGAATAAAAGTGAACGTAACAAGGCATTTGCATATTTCCTTGTTACTGAGAATTCAATGACTCTATCTTCTGTTACCTGGTGACCAATTACATTCCTTTCGTGATCTTTTTCCGTTCTCACCGCCTTCCACGACGAAGTTATCAGCTCATTTCACAAGAATTTCAGAGGTACTAAATGGGTATCGCGACTTTTTCAACCATAAAAAAATACATAATTGAAAATCCTGACACTTAAATTGTTTTTTTTCGCACGTTCTCAGGATAACTGGTCCTGCCTGACGTATTGTTGAGTGTGGCTTGCTGCGTGGTGGGCCAGATTCTTTGCCCCACAGCTAGACACGTCTGGCGTCCGATTTAACACGCTGTCACTTCACTTGGACGGAGACACTCGTCACGGGTAAGTACACCACACTCCTGTTCATATTGTAACGCACCACAAACTTGCAGTATACTGCCTGCTTCAGTCCTGTGCCACTAAACGTACTTCCGTTCTGGCCCATATCTTAATCAGCCTGTTGAACACGCCAATATTAAATGAATGAGAGAGAGAGAGAGAGAAGTAGTGACAGACTTTACGTTTACTTGGGGGGGGGGGGGAGAGAATGTTCGGGCATGAATGTTCCCAGGCAGTGCCCACTCGTCCTCTTGATAAATATAAAGGCAGATGAAAGAGAATATAAGACGTTAGAAAGTGGAGATGTAGAATGATGAGAAGGGTAGAAAATAAGGGAAGGAGCAGGTTCTTACCAAATTCGGTGTTGATATTATCCATGGGAGGGCACTGATTTGTGGAATGTTGATACTAACTTGGGAATTATTTTGTGGCGAAATTTTGGGAGGGCTGCATAAGAGGCATGTAGCGAAAAGCGGAATTTGGGTACAAAATCAGCATTTGCTATAATGAGAAGAAAAACCACGCTAAACGTTGATCGATTTAGCCGCTCGAAGAAACTTCCGGATGCATATTGACGTCTAGTCAGTAATTAGACACTAAATATAATTCCCGTCTGTGCCATTGCTTTATTTTCAGTTTACAGGCGGATTTGTAAAAGTTTCAAGTTTATAAATATTTCGCAATTCAATTCTTACCGCAAAGAAAACATGATATTACGTGGACCAGTTGGTTAATGCTGTTTGAAGGAGTAAAAGGTTTTTATATTGAGAATTCATGATTGTGATAATATTTTAGTGTCTGTAAAACAGAAAATATTTGACACAGAGAACAAAGAAAGTAAGTTGACCACTTTGCAGAGTTTCTGTTTTGTTTTCTTGTTTCGATCTCATTTTGATGGTTTCAGAGGATTCTGTTCAACCAATATTTGAACTTATAAGTTGTGCTCCACATTCCACCATATTCTACCGTGTTCCGGCAGGTGCAACCGAGTATGGAAGACAACCAAGGTCATATTTTTGTGGACCGAGGGGGGGGGGGTCTACCCGCCACCCCTTATAGAAACAAAAGCCCATTGTTCATAGAAAGCGTTTGCATGCCTGTAACTCGTAAGAGAAGTTATTTGACGCGTGATCTGCTATTTATTATTTTATATAGTCATAATAAACGTACATACATGTTATAATACAAGTGAGAAAAATCGGAAATATTTTACTTACCGGTGGTAATGTGTGATAATCATGGAACAGATTTCTGCTTGAGAAGGAAATAATTACTTATGTGATCAGGTAATATTTTGAACTGAACGTTATCGGGTGTTCCTGAAATTTATTACCCTCTCGAGTTCTTCGTAAGTGTGATGATGTTGCTGCTCGCTTTGCAGGGTGTGTGTGTATTACACAAAACGAAGTTTCATTCCCAAATACTAAATCAAATATAAATCCATTCATTAGTTTGGGTAATTAAACAAAACAGCTGATATATGCAACGATCACGCTGTGCATTTCGAGGGATGAATGCTAAATACGAGGCGCGTCCACAAAGTAAGTTTCCCACTCGTCCCACAGCTAGCAAACCTTATATTGCGCGAAGCGACTGTGCGTACGTGATAGAGCAATGACGTAGCATGGCGCATGCACTAACGGTACTTCCAGCGTTCTCACAGTAGCATCGTTGCAGCTGTTGAAGATGGAGGTTCTTATTCCAGCTCCCGCCGACTGTGAAGTGCGGTCAGTGATAACGCTAGGCCGCACACGGCTCGACGGACAGCAAGTCTCCTGCAGGAGTTCAGCTGGGAGGTGTTTAATCATCCACCCTACAGCCCGGACCTCGCTCCCAGTGATTTCCATCTTTTCCTACACCTCAAAAAATTCCTGTCCGGTCAGCGTCAGCGTTTTGAGAATGACAGAGAGGCGGAGATGGTTGTCACACAGTGGTTCCAATCCCAGGCGGCAGACTTCTACGACACAGGTATTCAAAAGTTGGTTCCACGGTATGACAAATGTCTCAATTCCGGTGGCGAATATGTTGAAAAATAGCTGGACACTTGCTGTATCTGTTGCAATAAATATTTCCATGAAATTGTGTTTTGTTTCTGTAAACGGCCCCAGGGAAACTTACTTTGTGGACGAGCCTCGTAATAACATACTGAGTTCCGACTTTTGAGACAGAAGCAGTGTATAAATTTGAGGTTCTACAGTTTACTTGAGGCACAGACTATACTTACTATCGTTACTGACTGGAATAAAATACATGGAGTGAAAGAATATCGGTAGCTAGCGACAGAAATCGTTGGCGACAAGAAGGAATCTCCCACGATCTGAAGCCGAGGTCGAGCGTGACTGAGTGACTGGAGACGTGATACTAGAATGCAGAACGAAACGATTCCTCCAGCAGGTGCCACAACTAGCGCGAGGTAAGGTTATGTCATGGCTGTCTCTGCTAAAGGTGGTAGGTAAGGCGGTAACAGTAGTTGAAAGTAGTCGAGCTAGCTAGCTGGTGGAAAGAATTGCTTTTATTGTCGGCAGGAAATGATTCGTCCTTAATTTAACGTTGTCATTCTATTTCTAAGTATAGTCTGTTTATATGAACAGCACACTTCAATTGTGCTTAGATTTCTGTGAGCAGCGTGTTTAGCCTTTAAACAAAAAAAAAAGTGTCATCTGCTTTAACAACCAGAAGTTTTACATTTTCTACACAGTGTATTTATTGGTGTTACGTGTGGTTTTAAGAATAAATAGCTATTATTTCCTTAAGCAGCATTAACAATTTGATCTTTGTAATGGAGCCTTGTTTGCTTTTATTCAATATAATAAATTAATTTTTGGATTATATTTAGACGAGCTTCGGCTTCAGAGAGTTAACAAATTTCTTTGTGTCTGTTTAAATTATTAAATTGGTAGATAAAAATCCCGACTACATAACTACTTATATGTAATTTTTAATTATTCAATAATAATCCATACATAATAACTTATAATTTTGAATATGATCCTGCAATCTCGCACCGGAATGCATAACAAATTCATAACATAGAAACGAGTAGATAATATGATAAAATTAAAATAAGCTAATAGGATTTGAGTTTTTCACGGCGACGAGTCTGAAGTCTTCTGAGTTGTTACGGCGTGTAGTCTGGTGGAAATTTACCGACGTTTCAGAGGTCCCTGCTGCCTTCATCGTCAGAGAAATTATGGAGGCAGCAAGGAGCTCTGAAACGTCAGTAAACTTTACCAGACTGAAGAAGATTTTCATCTTCTCATTCGACTGTTCCCAGTAAGGTTATTTTACACTTGATCACGCTTAATGCTGATCCGTAAGAAGAAGTGCTGGCCCTAGCATTGTGTCTCTTCTTGATGTGAACGGGTGATTGACGAAGGGAAGCGAGAGACAGCAGAGCTCATTACAGGGTATCAGCAGGACAGCCCGGTGAAGGGATAGGTTCACTGACGTTGCGATACGAACAGCGACTGTTAATTGTAGTGGTCATCGCTGCTACATCCAGCTGACCTCGTAGTCAAGGACAAGAAATGCTTGGGGAGAAACATTGTGTCAGTACAATTCTCTCGAGTTTCCTTTCAATAGTGAAGATCTCTAACTTTAAATGCCAATGCCGGAAAGAAAGACGATTTTTAACTGTGTACAGTTCAGTTTCTTAGACGAGACCGCTGTTAACACAATGCGCAGAGGATTCGGACGAGTCAAGTGAAATAGGTAAAGAATTAAAGGAACCGTGGATTAGTTCAACTGCATCTTAACCACTTAAGTATTCCACCGCAAGTAGAATTTGAACTCCCACGGTTCTTGCTTTCACTTCCCCTTATGCGCTCACGCATTGATCAGCTGCAACATAAAATAATTGAACTATATACATCTTCACTGTTAGGTGCTTAGACACAGAGGTAGACGTTTGGAAGCGTTTTACATCTATGCAAATGGGATACCGCCGTTATAAATTTACTGTACATTTTATCAAATTATGTATTAGTTAACTAAGACTAGAAAAGATGTCGGACCGTTTGTTACAAACCTAATTTTCCCTACAAGCGAACAGTAAAGTTTATTATTTATATTGCTAAATACTGTACAGCCTTACAATTTACACAACATAAGACCGTATCGAAGTGGCATTACAGAAAAGCTAAAAACATTTACAGTAAAAATATGAAGTATGTCTTCCAAGTCAGTCTGCCATTAAAATACGCCCTGCATAATGCATGAAATTAGTCAGCGTGATATACTTACATCTAATTATCATTAAATATAACGCATTTACTGTATGTATGTATAGTATGTTAATATACAAATATACTACCAACAGGTATATTACATCGTCAGTGTAAAAGAAACTTCTGCCCTAGGAATAGTAAATGTTTTTGTTGTTGCTTTCTACGGGGCTTCGACTAAATACCAGTCAAGTAAACATTTCTCCGCTGTTTTCTGTTTTGTCCAGTGAAGGTCAGTGTGATGACCCCAATTTCGCTGAAAGTGTACTTCCGCCTGTCTTAATTCAGATTTATAAACTCCAGCAACAGAGATGCTGTTGGACACAGTCACTGCAGCTCCAACAGTATGAATAATGAACACGTCAGTGGGAATCTGAATAAAATACTGAAAAGCAAAAAGTTAAGTTTTGTTTTAAAATAATTGAAACGCGGATGGAATTTGCTACACATGAATGACCAAATTGTATATCGCATGGTCATATTATTTCATGAGTAGAATTTCTTTCTTTCTTTCTTTCTTTCTTTCTTTCTTTCCTTGACTGTTCTCCGCTTTCCGCCTCTCCCATTCTCTCCCTTTCGTTATGTAAAGTTTTCATTTTCCTTTACTCTAGCGTTTGGTATTTTATTTCTAAAAGGAGAGGATATAAGGGTGTTCCCTTATATCCTCTCTTGCCATATGACCTATCGTTTCCAATTAACTATATAAGGATTTCCATTTATCGAATCTGCTACATTTTTCGATATTTCTCCTTGCATAGGCCATGCGCCCATTCTGACTTATTTTAAATCCCTGGAGAAAGTCAATTATTAATATTTCTGCTGGTTCAATGTGCACATATTCAATACCGTAACTGATTTCCGAGCATAAAGTCGCCGGGACTTGAACCCGCGAATCTTCTAGTTTGTTTCACAACAATTTGTGTTGATTTTTCTAAGAGGAACGTCTTTCGAATTACGACGCATTGATGGTTTGGCCGCTGTTGGTCTCTCTGGCGCTGTTTCCAGGTCCTCGACACAACAAAGCTATCAAGAAACGCTAATTGACTATTGATCCCGCCAGAACGAGAAGAGAACGCCATGTTCTCGCTATCAATTATAGATCGATACCACATCCTGGACGCTACACCACATGTCCGTACTTTCACACATACCATCGTCCTGGTAGCTGTGTCAGAGTTCAAAACCCGTTGCTTGCTCTGGAATATTAAGAGATGTGTATTTTTCTTTCCCTGTTTCTCATCCCAAAAATATAAACTTCTTCCTGCCTTCTATAACAACGTAAATATTAAAATTATGCAAAACTATAGTAATGTACTGGTTGTTTTCTATGAATATGGAACTTACTCTGTAATTCTCAAAGAAGAACATTGAAGTGTCTCCCCCAATACCAAATGTTACGAAAATCCGTTCGGTCGTACTCGAGTTGTTACTTGTTTATAGAAAGGTGGGCGGACAGAGGTCACGAACGCGCCTATAAATTGGTAATCGCACAGGAAATTGGAAAATTAAATCGAAATTAAACTTCAGTACCGGTATAATTAAGAAAATATTAAACAGAAAAAGTTCGTTTTGACACTTTTGTCATTGGTTTCCTCTTGCTGTAGCCTATTAATGACGCTCAATTAATTTAATTATACATGTACCGTTGAATTAAAAAAATAAAGTCGAATGAACCTGAAACGAGCGGTTAAAACACATTTTGAACTAGGTTCAGTCCCTGCAATTGCCTGGTTGGAATGAGGAAAACCACATAGGCATTACGTGCCGGAAACCAACTGGGCGTTTGGTAGATTTATGATTATGCTGATAAAGTTAAAATTATGTACATTCCTGTTATGATGTTTATATTTAAGAACTCTACAAATTTAAATACGTTAACTTTATTGGTAACGTGGCGACATTCCTTTCCATTTAACGACAGTCAGCCTGCAACAAATGTTACATTTAACCCAAAGTCTTAGTTCAAATTAAAAATAATATCAATGCCATGCCATGGCATGTTCAGTTCTTTCCCGTGGCCTTCCAGAGACATGCGTAAAGTAGTTCGAATACGAATGTCCTGTTGCTTCGTTTGTCACAGAATGCGTTCTGTGCATGTCGCTGTGTCCCCTAGTACACTAGCGACACTCAGCGGATGACACTCAAATACGCTTGTCAAGTTGTCATTTGTTTTCGACTTTTATAAAGGTTTAGAAGCGGGCAGGCCATGTTTTAGGTTGTGTTTGTTCCAGAAGAATTGTTAGTGTGACGTGTAACAACTTGTTGTGTTGTAGTGCTTATCAAAATGAGGTTTATTAACGGTGTGAAAAGTGTATGAAAGTATGTTTAATGTTATCAGATATAACAGTGCACCGAGAGAGTTTGAAAGGATCGGTTCCTTGTGAATGTAGAACAATGCAGTGGTGCGCGCGCATAAGTACGTTCATCTCCGTAGGAATGTTGAACATTAGATGTGAACTGCGTAATGTGTTTGTTCGAAAGAAGAATGCAGGGAGGTGCTTGACTATAAAACACTACTCATTATTGCAATTTCGACAATTAGAAGGTAAGAACAGCATCCCTAACCTATGTTGCTTTGTTGAAGAACTGCATAAGTCTCATACACCGTCATTATGATAGAATTGCGTAATACTGTTTTGGTTGCTAAGAAGCGTGTCTTTGGGATAACAACTATTAATTTTAATATTCGATTAAAATATGAACCATTTATTTAATTCAGCTTGTTTATGTTGTTTTTTCCTTATGTGTTTATACTGCAATTTCTCATGCCCACTTTCCTCTCTGCACTGTCGTAATGTAGAGTCAACTCAATGAATACATTATATATCTCAGGTTCAAAAATGGATGAGGAGGTGAGGTTATTATTCTTACCAGTTACAAGGTACACCCTGCGTATAGAGGAGGGTTACTAGCGTTTCTATATTATTTCAACCCAGTATGGGGGGGAACTGTCTTCTGTACTGCAGGATCCTATATTGGAGATTTAGTGACTATAGAAATAATATTCAATGCTGCAAACTGTGATTTTAATATACAAAGATTTTGACAGAGTGTGGGTACATTGTGTTAAGTCCCACATTTAATCCTTTTAGGCGTAGTGGAAGCCACGTAACTACGTGTGTCAGTTGGTATAACGTTCGCTGGCTTAGTATTTCCCAACATTTTGTATTTAAGGTACTTCTGTGGTTCTCATAATGAGCTACTATTATTGTAGTCCGCAATAAGCAGCGACTATCAGAAGTACGGTGTAGGAAATTAATTTATAATTATTATTTTAATAATTATCGCTGTTTAAGGGGTTCATTTACTTCTTAGTTGTGTGTCCTCTTTTAGCACATTTATAAAGGTGGCTTTAATCTTAAACATTACAAGTTTTCCACTAAATTTTGTTTCAGTAAAACGATCAAATTTTTAAAAATGCATGTATATGATTTGTGGAATATTAACAAATTAAATTCCCCTGTTCCTGCTCATTTTCGTATATAAGCTGTAGTTCTTCATTTCTGGTTGCTCATCAGACAGATTTCTTGACGATGGCTGGCTTCTGGGGTGTTGTGCCATGTAGTTTCAGGGCCCTCATGGTTGGGGCAACAGGCGCCTCTGAAACGTCGGTGAATTCCTACTAGAATACACGGCGCAAGAACCCAGAAGATAAATATCTCATACTTTGCGTAAAATCTCATAATATTCTTAATGTATCACAGAACGATTTGAAATTACTTAAATGTTCTGTTGAAGCTGAAGGTGGAACTAAGACAATCTGGTTTAGTTTCAGAATCAGGAATTTAAATAAACTGAAACTTGCTGACTCGTTATTACATTGTATTAAATTTCATTTCATTCCTCCATTCTCGTAATTTAAAATCCCATTGAGAATATAAGATCATGAGTTATAGAATATTTACTTTCAAGTTTGCTAAAATAATTATCATTTACTTAGTGGATATAGAAAGATAAGAAACGACTTATCAGATTCTGTACAATACATGCTTGAACAAACAGCAGTAATTTTGCTTGAAAGTGGCTTTGAAATAGTACAAACGTGTGTATTATTAATTTAAGAAAGTATTATCATAGAATAACCTTAAAGTCATGGTTTTCCTAGCCGTTGGGTAGCCGGAACCTTTGTAGGAATCGTGTTGTCATGTTTCGCGGTGAGGGGGGGGGGGGGGGGTTATGGGGATGTAAACGAGTCTAGCCTGAATCATTTTCTGCAGTATGAAAGTTGACCTGAAGGGAGGGGTTGGAGCGGTTGATTTGTGAGGCCGAGGTCACCCAATGTCCTCCCATTATTTTTACCTGTGATCGGTCTAGTTGGTCTCACGGGGCCTTCTAGTGCCGTAACTATCAAACTGATGGAATCTTTACCGCCAGTGAATGTGTCTACTGGGGGCGGTGTCCGTCTTCGGTATGTACAGCCGCTCTTGTTGTACCGACCCAGTAGTTTCATCGGCGGTATAATCCATTAATGAATTATGTACATTTTGTATTTTTCGTTTTTAGTTTATCTGAGTTGATACGTGTTGATGAAATGATGGTTTGGTAGAGGTTAACTTTAATCTTTTGTTCTAATAAAGCCACGGTGGTCTAGCGGATAGAACGCTGGCCTTGTAATCCTGGGGTCTCGGGTTCCATTCCCGGCGGTGCCCGAATTTATAACTTGTGTTGGGCAAGGCCGTGGTCTAGGCAACACGGAGTTTTCCTCCGGGGGCTTCCCCGGTTTCTCCGTGGCATCCCAACAATTACTCCATTCACACACAGAAGAAGGCAATGGCAAACCACTTCTGAATCATCTGCCAAGAACGTATATGTACAGGTCCCAGTCCGAGAAAAGGATGGAAGGATCCTGTTCGTTTGGACCTGTTGTCAGACAGAACACTAAATAATAAAAAACCATATATATCATAAAGAAATACACAGCGGCTGTGACAGATGATAGTAGGAAGTATGGCCTTGAAAATTAATTACATATTGAACACTCATCGCCAGACTGTAGGGTAAAATCCGTATGTAAATTTTACTAATGCATTTCTTAAAGTCCGGCACAATTAAAGTCGTTGGGAAAGACGGTAACAAAAAAGAATTGCATTCACACGGAAATTAAGAGCAGACTGTTAAAGATAACGAATTGTTTAAACTATTTTTTGTTTTATTTTCATGGACGAAACTGAACTGTGAGATGTGTGGGTGACAGGATTTTCGATAAAGTTTGAATTTTATTCGCCTTAAATAATGGTAATGGTAATTATTATGAACATAATCGTCTTCACGAATTTCTTAGCAATAATCTTGTTCTTTCCCGGGAGTACAGCGCGGCCGGAGCGTGAACGCTGACCATTTTACACCACCTAGTGCCGAGGTTAAGAATGAGTATGAACTGCATCCCTTCTGCGCCAAAGCGCCTATATGGCGTGTAGCGGAACAGTTTTACTTATACTAAGGCTTCGTAGCCTTCAGTAATATAAACATTTTATACAATGCTGATATTCGTGGTATTGTGTGTTTTCAGGATAAAAGCCATCAGATTTTGTGAGGTTTACTACGAGATTTTGTTTATTAACATCACTGATATCACACAGTCTCTTGCGTTATGTGATTTACATTAATAATTTAAAGAGGCAGAACGCTTTAGGCCCAGAGGGTCCCGAATAAAACTTAATATTACATTGTATTACAGACCGGTTAAAATTTTCTTTAAGTTGCGACATCGCAGTGTAAGCCAGGAGCCTTGCCATCAGTGTAGTAATTTCGTACATTCTTCGTCGTAACAGATGTAATAATACCTTTCATAATTGAATAACATTTTACGACGATGAGAGATTGATTTCTTATTCTGCGCAATACCCAATACTAAGAAGAATAAACGAAGGTTTTGTTTCTAACCTGAACTGTTTTTATTTGTTCTTTGTTTTTAACACACACTTCGCCCCGCAATTTTTTAATTCTGGATTTAAGAAATATGTGACGTTTCTCACGACAGCACTGACCAGGTCACGACTGAATTTTTCTCACGTGTCCAATAGGCTAGTCAAGGACCTAATGAGGTATGGCCGTCGGGTAGTGAATACCTGCGGCCTCAGGGTATCATGGGACCTCAAACAAGTTAATTTTATTGTAATACGTGGCTTGGGATGTAACACTGCTTGTTAAGTTTTGCTTTTAACGTTAGGGCGTTTGCTAAATTTACCGTCATCAAAGTCTACCGAATACTAGCAGTTTTGTTTAATTTATTTCGAACTAAATTTAGTTAAAACAAAATATTTTATAATGAACTACAACGTTATCGTGGTTTTCATGTTCAGACAACTAATTTATCGTATTTAAGAATGTTTCCAATCCTTAACACTTTTAGATTACTTTCACTTTTGTTACAATGTGGGAAATAAGAATAGATATAGAATTTCAATATGGAAATCGTTCAGAAAATGTCGACTTGAGAAAGCATAAGATGGAAGGAGAGTACTGAAATTTATAATGTTCTTCTGGGATTTAATGTCGTGTCAACTCTTCGGTAGATGACGTTTGTTCAGCCCTGAAGATTGAGACAGCATGATTTTTCGAAACGTTGGCATCTACTGACAAGTCTATACACTGCCAAACTCAGAACACCTCACGGCCATGAAAACCTCGAATCGTCTGGCGACTTCCGAGGTATCCAGTCGCATCAAAACCCTGATGATAGGGACAGAGTTGGTTCCCGAAACGTCGGTTTACTACGGAAACCAGTTAACGCGGCTGATTGTCCGAGAAGATTTTATTGATTGTACTCGCCGCGAAAGTCTCAAATCCTAGATTCTAAGTATACCTATAATCCTACCGTGTCTTTGTTGATTACCCTGTGCATTTGATGACAGACGAAAATTTGTTATACAAAATTTGTTTTAGTTTTTCAATTTGCTCTCATCGGCCGTATGTGGACAGCACAGGTTGAATTAAGGAGAGGAACGAAGCAAAGAAGTGTGGAGGAGAGAGGTGTTTGAAAAATATACCATATAAAATGCTGATGATGGGACATGGAAGAGAGAGAAATTAGAGAAGAAAATATGAGGAAAAAACTTTGTATAATTAATTCAACAAGATGTCGAAGGTAGAAAAACAGTTTTGTGAATGTACGATCCTAATTTTTGACTGTGTTGGGACAGTTTGTTTTATATTGTGCTGATGGCGTGTTTGGAAGGTCCGGTACTTTTTGCCTTGTCGTCCGGTGCTAACAGTCCAGTCTTGTCTGTTATTATGACTGATTGTAAACGACTCATTTAGCAGTCGACACTAATGGTTATGTCTGTTCTTAGGTGGGATAAACTGTCGATTAAGGACATGCTCCGAACTTGTCATGCCATTTACTCAATGGATCCGGGCTCATTAAACCCCAGTTCGGTTATTCGTTATCGGGTTTTTTCTCACCAAACGCTATAGACAGTAGTAAATTATAACATCGGACCCTCATAAACACCATAGTAACAGCATCTTACTGTGTTGTTTGTCATTTGCATCACTTTGTGTCTATAATCAATTTTGTAGAATGCAATTACATTTTTATCTTCTTTATTGATGTTGACATTAGCAACTAAACCTCTGAAGCCGAAGAAAAGTGAGAGACACTATATTTCCAATGGGGGAGGGGTGTGAGGAAGACAATCTTATAGTTAGAAGATTCCCAGGCAATGCCCGCTTGTCCTTCTGGTAAGGTTAAAATAAGGCAGAAGTCGTTAGGGTGATAATTATTGAGAACTTATAACAGAGACCGCGGAATTATGCACGCCTAAATATTTTTTTTTAAATTCAACTTCTATTGAAAAAAATGCACAATTATGAAGATCAGTTTGTTACTGCTGCGTAATAAAATAATAGCTCTTTACACTGAGAATCACATAAGACCCGTAAATACAAACTAATAGAGTTATTGACTGTCGAAAGAGGTAGGACGTGCAGTATATTTACCACTGGGATTTAAAGGCTTAAAGTTTTTGCTATAGAAGGTATGGACGAAGAAATTTATATCATAATTTTAAGGACACACAAATTGTTCACGATATCTGAAAGTGAATAAAATTAACAAACAGTATTATGCACGCTTTTAACTCTTACGCAAATTGCTGCCGAAGTTGTTAGGTCAAAACAAAAACTTAAATTGTAAACAAATTTACAATCGATCATGAGACAATAATTAGCTGACTTCGAAACTTTCTACAGTGTTCCTAGGGAGATGGCACTTACCGTTTTTTACACACAAAAAATGAAATTAGCTACGTGGTCAGTAACCTGCTAATTAAACGTAATCTGTAAGAAAAATGAAGTGGCTCTCTATAGATGTTCAATTTATCGCTAGCAGCTTGCTTGATTAATAAATACAAGAATGCCACACACAGTTCATCGTGCGGTATGTTCTACCAAAGATACTTAGAAGCAGCAGCGCCCTCTTTGATTAACTAATTCTTCGTCATGAGAAGACTCTTAGACCCTGCAGCGTGTCAACTTTTATTTGTACTCTGTTGTTAGTTCCCATGGTTATTTCGTCTTCTCCTCTCCAGGTGACCAGCTATCTGCTTGCATCATTCCAACACAAACTATGATCACATGTTTTCCTCATACGTCGTCGGCGTTTCTACCGTGGAAATTCCGAATTGTCCTCAGGGCACGCATGATAGTTGCTGGAATTTTTTTTACATCTATCCTAGTGGCAATGAAAGGGAAGACCTCTTCAAAGCATGTGACACTGAGAGAAGGCTGTACCGCGATTCGTGACGTGGTGAAAAATCGTGACCCGTTCTTGTCCCCTATCATCATACTCACACATTCGTCTGCTTGACTAAACATGCACGGTAGACAATATAACATGTTGTCCATGCATATTATTATTAAAGAATTACTAGAACATACTTTACAAAGTGAACGAAGCTTCAAGGACTTGTAACAGAAATTATTTTTGTCATGTATAAATTTTCATACCCATGGTTTACATCGTTGCCAATTTTGCAAATTCTTACTGTCATCCACTCACAATAGAAACGACGGCAAACTTTTGTCAGGCTACACGGCCATTTTCATGCTTGCTACCGTCAAAACCTAAAATCTCAGTCTGTAAGAAATAGTTGGGTTCTCAAACTTTCGTTGCAAAATTATTTTAAACCAGTGCATCTGTACATTTGAAAAGGGAAGGATCTCAAAATATGCTTTACTTAAATACCTAAATTGTAACAAACTCCATGTAGCACGAGATCCCTTCTTGACAATTTAAAATAGTTTGTCAGCGAATTCCCTGCCTCTTACGCAACCCGAGGGTTGAGTCCTACATTCATGTCCAGGTCTTCCAAGTAGAATCCTTCCGTCAAGTCCTTTGAGCAATAAATGTTACGCATTTCTGATATTCCATTCGTGCTACATGCCCTGAAAATTTCATTCGTCTGTATTTTATTGTCCTCATAATATATGCCTATAGTAAAAAGCACAGCTATCAGTTTGAACATAGCTACCTACTTGATAAACAAATTATGTAAGATTACATTATATATACAGAGTGTGTTAGAAGCATGTTTATAAACTTCGTGTGCGTGTTCCAGGATCAAAAATAAGAAAAAAATGTTCCTATGAACATGGGGTCGAAATATTAGCCAAAAATAAGTTTCAATGAATTCAGAATGAAATGAAATCTGTAATGCCAGATATAAAATAAATCCTTTCCTTAATTTTGGAATTTAAAATTTAAGTCGGCACTGTAACAACGAAAGTCAGTGAATATTTGGAATACAGTAACATGTATCACGTTCATTGTTTCGTCAGCCACTAGGGCTGTAGGCCTATGTATAAATCAGTGAAGGAAAAAATATGATACAATTAAAACGTATCTGCATATATTTTATTAAAAATATAAGATTATGATGTGAAATGTTATGTAAGAAATTTTCCGGAGTTCTAAGAGGAGAAATCTGTGTTAAATACTACTGATTTGATTCCAACAATAAAATAAACATCATTATAAATACAGTTTACATTAAATTTATTTTATTTGTTTGTTTTTGCATGATGCAGTTAGAAGTATTTTGTGTTTTTTTCCGGGTGGAATGCTAGAACATATGATTCATTAAATTTATGGGGCCTGTTTGGGTGCATTAGAGCAAGATTTGATATAAAATAGACGCCAGACGTATTTAAATATCACACTTGCTTCTTGTGTGGCATTAGAAGTTTGGCGACTGAAAACCCGGGTTAAAGATTAATTACTGTTGAACGTATGTTTTCCTGTTTGGCATAATTATGGATAATCAGGTACAGTATGTAGAAATAAAGACGCAGGAGCTCACTCGGTCACACACTTTCACTCCTACGAGCAACTAGCTGACAATAATGGCTCCTCAGATAAAGAAAGGCGAGTCGTGAGAGCTTTCTAAGGACAGCAAAATATGGAGCGCATTTACAAGTACCTGTCATTTGAAACAGCGAAATCAGCAGTCATGAAAAGTGGTTAGTTACTTTGCTGACTGGTTTATTGTTTGGGTGTTTGTCAGTGATGTAGTGCTTTATTACTCCTTGTTTGGTTAGTTTGACTGACTGAGTGGTTGATTAGATTCTTCTTTTATTGCTGTCATACGTGTTTATAATTGCTGGGAGCTTTATTGATTTCATGGCCATTTACATTGTAAGCTTGCTGATTTGTTAGTTGCGTCATAAGACGGTTGTTTAATCCATTGTCGAATTTACATGACAAGCTTTTCGAGTTGAAGAAAGATCGAAATATTCAGTATAACAGCTGTTCCAACAAAGATTTGAACCGAGTAATATCTAACTATAAAGCAGAGTCTTTAAGGCTGCCCCTCTCTCTACAGTCACGAAGATAAGAACGAATTATTTTTTGACGACATATCAGTTACCAGGTTATAGTATCTACCTAGTAATCTTGAAAATAGAGACCGCTTCATCTTCTACAGAAACGTTTTAAATATACTTAGATAATTCAGCGTCTTATCCTACCATACCGACATTAACAAGCTTGTACAATTGAAATTTTATACTTTTTTATGAATTTGGGAGTTTTAATACCAATTTCGTGAGACGATATGGTACACATGCAGTTCATAAAAATGTTATCCATATTTGCACCTTCCTCTGTTTGCATCCGGTTATAGAGGATGCTGAAGATTACTTGTCCTTCTGAAAATTACTACGCTCTGAGTGAATGTTAGCGGCAGTGGGACCCACTTACTTAAGGTACCGCTAAATTGGTAGTTACACTGACGTCAAACATTATTACCTTTCTGTACAGTATAGAAGCGCTCTGAAATGATAGTAATTTGCCGTTCCGACCAAACGACATTTGCATTGCCACACCAGATCACCGTTGGAGAAAAATGCAGGCATTTAAAATTGTTCTGGCTGTAGAATTGAAGGTAACCGCCCGCCCAATTCGTTTCAACCTGCATGAAAGACAAGTTTTTTTATTCCTTTGCATCAGAGTATGAAAATGTAAATAATAGGTATAAGCGGTAACATTTAATTTTGCATACTTTCAAAGAATCAAGGAGAATGAGGGGCGGAGAATGTGGCTCGAATCGGTGATATGAGAAATGCAAACAGAATTTTGGTTGGGAAGTCTGAAGGGAACAGACTACTCGGAAGATCTATGCGTGGATGTGAATATGATATTAAAAAGATCTTACGGAAATAATTTTAGAGCGTGTGGTTTGTATTCATGTGACTTATTATAGGGACCTTTCACGAAAGGCGGAAATTTATTTATTATATAATCCTATTATTATCTTCTCAAGAGGGACTCTACCCCATGGAGTCAAGCCAGTTACACTGCCAAAAAGTTACATAACCGATGGATTATAATTTATAGTTCAGTGAAACTGCGTAAACAAACAGATGAGGAAATTTGTAGTGCTTCACTTGAGTTGGGCAGATTATAGGTCGTGGCACATGTTGTATCAGTGCTTTGGATAAATAGTTAAGAAAAATTTTAGTATACTAACTCGAAAGACAATTTGTCGAAACGGGATCTCAGGTACACTGTCTAGGACACCGTGGGGTCTTGTAGGGCAGTTACAGCACGACGAGATTTCGAGTTCTGACAGAGGCAAGTATGAAGATGACATTCTGTGATGTTGTGCCATATCTGATGGAAATTTACTTACTGATGTCCTTTCGTCTGTACGCTTGTAACAGGTAGTTTTGTCTCAGAAACTTACTTTTCATATATTTGAAATCAGTAAAGCCGATATAACTGTGTTGAGAGATAATTCATAGAAATTAAAGTGTGAGCCAGACATTGTTATGAGGTATATTAAAGTAAAATTAAGTAAGTAAGTATATTTCTGTAGGATTTGAGATTTTCATGGCGGTGAGTCTGAAGATGGTTGTCTTCTGTTGTCTGTTAGAGGTTTACCTACGTTTTGGAGGTCCTTGCTGTCTCCATCAACAGGGAATTAGTAACTTTGGTAAACTTCCACCAGACTACAGGGCATAACAACCCAGAAGACATCCATCTTCATGTATATTCCTGTTAAATATGCATTTATTTGAAATAATAGATTGCCTTATATTAAATATGATTTTGATATTAACAGTTGATTTGTCACAAGCATGGCATGACCGAAACCAATTTGCGTATAACTTTGACAGCTGAGGATGGTTCTGACGCTAGGAATAAGTTGTAGAACAGTAGTTGTAATTAGCGCATCGAAGTTCCGTTCACTTGGTCCACGAACAACACATCACAGCACAAACGACATGCGATCCCCTCACGTTATTTAACAGCTGACTCTGCTCCCACCGTAGTTCAACCCCTTGCCATCTCTACCCTCAATTTACGTGGGGTCCACTAAAATTGCGTCATGACGCTGCTAAGGGATGGCATAAATTCTTTGAGGAAGTGTGTGGAAACAATCTTGCTCTTAGTACATCACATGTCATAAGCCTAAACTGTCGTCCACTTAGGATGCAACTTTGAAAGTGGTTTGCACGTTTTCTTTTCATTGGAATCCTGAAATAAGAATTTCTTGTACTTATTACTTTAAATGTGTTATATGTTTTGAGTTCTGTAAATGTGAATGCATTATATTGTGCCCTACTCTACGCCTAATCTGGACTTTGCGAATAATCGACACCCTTAATATGAAATGTCTTAAAATGTAACATTACTAACGTTACGAATTAGCGGTTTATATCGTAATGTTTTATGAGTGGGATATTCAGTTTCTGAGAAGAGATACATTATCTTTTGAAATACATTTCTCGAAAATTTACTAGTGGTGCTTTATAAAACAAATTTTTCGATTCTTAATTCACACTCACCTGCCACAACCCATTAGGAGCTACATAACATCAGTATTTGATACAGTGTAATAAACTGACCAAACTAGGGAAGAGTAATATGTATAGTATATACATTCCAGAAAAGGCGAGTAGTTATATAAGACAGCTCTGATGTCAGTCTCTGACTATCAAACAGAATGGTGAGACCGCTAGTTCCGTTTCTCGCCACACAACCATTTATATCGGTTGGGATATAACATTTCTGTGGCGCCGTAACAGACACGTGGGATATTGTTTAAAAAATCTTCAGATGGTTGTTATTTTGCCGTAAGTCACTGTACAATGATCGAATATGCCATGGCCCTCCAGCAGTTGCTGTCCACCGTCTAGACTTCGTAAAGTTGCCAGTGTTTTAATTTTGATGTTGCTGCAGTTCAAAGTCCTGAAAAGTGACGTGTGACATGCAAGTAGTCTGTATGCAAATGTTGCACATCTGAAGCCTGGGTAGGAACTTCTGTTACCAACTGACATTCATCTGGGTGGCCCCGCTGAAGAAACATCAGGTCTGTGGCTTTCATTTGTGCTTCATATGTAAAAGGAAACAGTGGTATTGAACCAGAATGGGGTCTGATGATAATAGTTATGATATTGCTCCATGAATGTTTGACGTAATAATTTTAACGTCACTGTAAATTAGTGATCACGTGTCAATACATTCAATCAATTTTTCACTCTCTTAATTTGTACTTGTACTGCATTAATCAATGGCCATTCAAATCTCTACTGAATGGCTTGTAATTTATATTAAACTAAAAATCAGTTATTGAATTTCATGTGTTCAGGTAATAAAATCTTTTTTGTCTTGTATTAGTGCCTCAGTTATGATAAATTCATTACTATCTTAACAAAGAAGAAAATATGCTTGTGTTGTCCTATTCTGGAATTTTAATGTCGTATGAGAGAGGGCATAAATAAGTTAAATATTTTGAACAGACCAGAGATTCTCATACGTTCGTGTGATACCCATATGCTAGTTATTATCCAGTTAGTGCCACAGATAATCTTGCGACGAATATTCCAGTTTGACAGTGCAAGATTTGTTATGTTAGACATTGCCCATTAGGTGTATTATGTATCATTTGCATAAAGATTCAAAAGTTAATTTATTTTAATGTTCATAATAATATTACAATAATCGGATACTGTTTTTCTAGGAAAGTACACGGATAATGAGACCGCCATTAAAGAGTTATTTTACAAAAGTGATATAGATTCATTTTATAAACTTAATAAAACAGTTTAGAAGTCGTTAATTTATTACAATTTGTGTTAGATCTAAAGGCCTGTTCACAATTCCCAACCAGGGGGGGGGGGATTCACATTATGGATGTACGTAAACGTCCTGAGTGGCTTGATAAATTATACAGTAACAAAGGACATATATGCATATATTAATGCTTTATGCTCGTGTTCCTTCTGCACAGTCTCTCAATTAGTACCAAGTTAAACTGCACCGTAAAGTAACGTGAGTGAGACATTTAGTGAGAAGCAGTTATTTGATTTTGAAAAGTACCTTAAGAGAACCAGCCGTAAGACGGCCAGACTCATTACTTGCAAAATAACAACCCACGCTCAAATTGGGCGGTATAGTGACCAGTGGTCCTGCCCCCTAATCTACTCTGTTCCGTAATTTAGATGTTTATAGAATACAAACCATTATTTCTGCATGATTGAATTCAACGGCGTATATTTTATGACATGAGTCGGTGAGAATTATTCTGTCGCAAGTTGATGGAAAAATTCCATTGGGACAGTCACATCTCAGTGAGTACATATTAACCGGAGTCCGCGTGCAAGGCAATGCAATACGTGATGCCCCGTGGGATTGTGGGAATTTAGCTTCTTGCTACTTACTGCTACTATCAGGAGGTGGGAATCATGACGTTATCCTTCTTCATTTGCTGTGCTGTGAGGAGAGACACTGAAGCCGCTGTCCTCACTAAAGAAACGCCACGTTAGTGTACAGCGGCTCGGGTAGAGGCTTTGTCAATTAGATTGTAATTAAACTCGTTGTTGCAGAATCCTGTTTTGCAGAAGTGTAAGTTATGGGTGCGTAACCTCTCACCTCACGGAGGAAGACAAACTGAAGGTGTTTGAGAAGAAGAAAATATTTTAAACTACGATAGAGGAAGTCTGCGGGTTTCTGACAACGGCGTTTTTATCTGAAAAATGTTCTTTTGGACTTTGCTAATCGTTTAAATTACAAATAGAAATACAATAACAACGTTTCGGAAGCGAAATCTTCTAATCTTCTTCCTTTTCAGTTACAATGTAAAGAACAGACACTCCAGTCGTGTGGCTGAGGTAGTCTCGGACTTGGAGAGCTTTATCACAGTAGTTCCCTGAGCAATAAACTACGGACAACGACAGTCATCTGGTGTCCATCCTCTAGGGTTTCTGTCCTTTTCTTTTTGCCTGAAGATGGAAGAAATTTCCGCTCCCGAAACTTGTATTTTTATTTACATTTGTAATTTAGACGTTAGACAGACTCATATAAAAGCATTTTTACAGATCTTAAAAGATTAAGGGAACGCTGTAGAAAATTACATAATGATGAGCTTCATAATTTAAGCTCTTCACTACATACACCCCTGCTATAGCCTCGTAGATTTCAGCGTCAGTAGCTTGCGTTGTGGTGGCGGTCCACTAAACTCTGCAAGAGCCTCAGGGCTATAATTGGGTTTTCCTCGAGTTGTGTGCCATTGGGGTCTCATTTGCGCCCCCTCCCCTAGTTCGTGCCACCTCCACCAACTCCCAAGTCTCTAACTCACCCTACACCCTCCCCTGTGTCTTTGTACACCGCCCGAGCAATTAATCCAATAATTGAAGTTGTCCCAGCACCGTCTTGCGGGCATCAACTCGAAGAAGACAAAGCAAACTAAAGACAGGGCTGACAGAAACAGTAAGATAAAGGGACAGGTTTAGAACACGGAAAATATTTATCTTCATGTAGTTTGGTGACATGACAACCTGCGTTATCCTTGATGGTGCTGCGATTAATAGGAAATAGTCTGACACACGCCTCATTAAATGGTCCCACTTCTCAGTACTGCGTTAGGTAACTTAAAAGAGGGATCTTCTTTATTTATTCTTTTTGGAATTTCTTGTTGCACGGAGCACAATTAAAAGAATGTGTAACTTGCTGCACCTCGTTTCTCAGATATTAATTTAAGTTTGCCTTCATATATCGGGAAATATATCGTCTGATTCTCAGCTGTATCTCAATCCCGTAATTACGACTTTTGGGGAGAAACCCCAAACAGATAACGAAGAATCAGATCTATTTGATTCTGTTGCTAAAATTGTCGACAGTGATACGTATACTTTGCGAAATTCTGAGTTTAACCGACTTCTGTTATTATATAGGCAAGCAAAATCATGTGTCTGGGTGAAATAAGTGTGGAAAAGTTGATTAAAATGTAATATGAACATGTGTGTATCTATATTATTTGGCAGGCCCTGAAGACGGAGGCTATATATTTCTCCGAAACGTTGGTACCCACATAAGTATACAGGGCGTCACAACTCAGAATAACTTCGTAAAGACAGATATACTCTAATCATTATTAAATGAACCGTGAATATTGTAATTGAATAATACGTAGTGAAAAGTCAAATACGCTGAGGTAATCAGTGGAGAATCAGGTTTCCACACTTTCACACAGATGACACTGCGGATATCTCCTGCATTTCTGGCTTATTAGTGGTTAACTTTGGAAATGAAGAAACAAGTCGAAACTTATTTTCGAGAAAACTAAATTAAGTTTACGTACCAGTTAGCCTGTTGTTCTGATATTAATTTCTGCCAAGAGTCACATGAAGTCTGCGTCCAAGTTTATTTTATTCTATATGTTACTGTACCTCGTCAGGCAATGATTTGCAGTATATAGATCACCCTTGCATCTCTCTCTTTCTGTCTGTTACCTTACTATAACGCATCTATTTCTCTCTCTGTCGTGTTGTAGACCTCGTTCATCTTGCATCCCTCCAGTGTCCACCCAACAGACTCTTCTTCTCCCCTAGGGAAACAGGCGGTAGAAACCCTGTCTGATACACATACAGGTTGGCACACGAAATGTTGACACATGAAAATGTTCCTAAAATAATTAATTTAAACATAACATGAAGAGAGGTGACAGTTTCTAACAAAGAATTCATTAAGATGTATCTTCAGTTATGTACACATTCAGTGTGACCGTCGTTCTGTTCATCAACGTCCTGGAGACGTTGACCAGTTCTTTGAATGGGGGAAAATTCCCTGCACAAGTGAACAGTCATGGCCCTCAGATACATGAGATTACCTGGCTTTCTTTTGGAACAAATTCTCTTTCACAAAAACTTACGAGAAAAAGTAACGTAGAATAAAGTCTGCACTGAGAGGTGGCCAAGATTTCCGGCAGTTCTGACGCTCGGGACATATATGCAATATTACGCCAAGCAGAAAACAATGTTCAGAAAGTTTAACGCCACGTTAGTGGCGTACTCTCTACATATATTCCCGGTAATTATCACAGAATTTCACAAAATTTTAACAGACTTCAATAAATAATTTTGTTTTTATCAGTTACAAATGTGTCATTATTTTTCCGGCAACCTGTACATGAAGGTAACGGGAAGGAGACCGAATACCATTCATGCATCTCCCACTACAGTTGATTCGTATGTCCGACTGAACCATACACCTCCCCCCTTGCATGCAGTTTGGTCATAGCTCGGTGGTCCTCCACTTGGCTACAGATTTAGTGGCCAATGGCGTGCACAGTCCAGTATCTCTTTCAGACGTCCACTGTACCCGAACTACGGCCCTACCCTTCAGGGAATATCTACCTTACACAATAAGGTGCTTTGTCTTCATGACTCACTTCCTGACTTCTCAAATTTTAATTCAGTACAATTCAGTATTTCATATTGGATAATCTGTGAAATTCTGCACCTACATTTTGGAGTCGAGGAAACTCGACTGTGACAAGAGTTTTAATTTTTGCCTAATAGTGAGCAGTTTATTAGACAGGAAGATGTAACTTACTTTGACGGAATTAACTAATTATCATTCAATCACATATACTGGAAACTACTACATCATATTCCAAGTTATGATAACTACATAACTAATCGACTGGACCTGAAGCATTCGATAATCATCTCTTTCCGATTTACAAATACGGTTGTTGGATTTGTATTTATGTCGCTGTGTCATTTTCTGCTCATTAATTACACATTAAATACTTACTCCTTATTCTCAGGAACGTAACCCCCCCCCCCTCCCCCGCGTATAACGAGAATCGCCTATAGTGTATTATTTAGACGCCCTTCGACTTCAGAACGTTAATAAGAACATGTATGGGTGTCTCTAGGCTGCAGAAACACTTAACAGTCATTGGCCTGTGCAGTGTTTATTCAAGAATAATTTATAGAATACTGTGGCGTGTTTATCCCATACACTTATAGGCAGCTTCCTGCTTATTTGCACGTGTTTCTGTTTGTCGCGATTTTGTAAACAGGCAAAACGTTACAAGTTCTTATTTCTTAACTTCCTTACTTTATATTTGATTTACTCTGTTTATCACCAATTTAATTATTTTCTGCAAATTTATTCTGTAAACACTTCCTTATTTTCGTTCAGTTCTTCAACTCTCCATTCTTGTTATGTAGCTCATTTATTCTTCTGAATTCTTCTCGCCTTGTAGGTATTTGTCATGCGAGTTCCCGTTCTCTTAATAATATAGCCTTGTATCGTTTTTGTTTTGTTAAGAGAAATGCATGTTGACCTGTGTAATTATGATTTCTAGTTCATCGGAATTTATCGCCCTGATGATGGAGGCACTAAAAACCTCTGAAACGTTGGTCAATTTCTGCCATCTTCATGGTTGTAAAAACACAAGGATTCGCTTAAAATAATTCAAATTATTAAGTGTTACAGAAACTTTATCTGCAAGTACACTAGCTTAATTGCAGACGTAGCTGAGAGACAGAGTTTGGGGCGGGAAGACGCAGCAAGTCACAAGGGTCAAGTTGTTTGGTCGATATCCGTGTTGCAGGGACGTAATGTTCCCCTGCAGAGTCGTCACTCCCTATCAATCAGGACAGAGGCAGCCGCCAGATGGAGCTCCTTTATCTCCTATTTCACTCTGCCATTTCATTCCTCTCCATTACATTCTGGTAGTTAATTCTCACTCTGTCCACCGGAGCAAGTGGCCTTCTCTGGCCATATAGACATATCACACGCCTCAGTTAGGTAACTCAAGTAATGGCAAGTCCGGGTCACATTTGGGAACGGAAGAAGCGTAATTTCTGTCCGTCTTCAGTTTTACGAGATGACTTCCTACTCACCTTTAGTCATACTTTGTAGAGTATATTTATTATTTCGCAGAATGTGAATTTTATAACATGTTAGATAATGTATCAGACATATGCATCCGATTATCAATATTACGCGCTTCTAAATGTAATTTGAAAAATTTGAGTCCGGTTGAGCGAGTCAATTATATTAGTGTCATAACATCATACTTTACTAATAAATATTGTGTATTAACATATTTTAAAATTTGCACTTGATTAATATGTTATGGAATGGTTATTACTTCAGGTTAAAAGTCCATAACGCAGTAACATAAAGTCTTATTGACTTATATTACCACCGAGCGTCAAGTTGTTGAACAATTAAATTTTTATTTAAATCCAACTTGAGTTTTGTCGACTCCTTGTAAGGTGTGTCAGTTTAATCTTTACTCACAGTGTCTGGCACTAATAAAATAGCTACCAACTCGGTTTTTAGCTATAATTACATCAATCATCGGTAATATTTATAGTAAAATGTGTAGCACTAATTCGAATTGTGTTCTTCCAACAAGAGATGTGTTTATTTCGCCACTGTTTAAGTTAATAATGATTTTCTCTTTTGCAAATTGCCAAAATTCCAAACTTACTGTGTGCTGGGCTGTGTTGACGGAATCCTAGAGAAACCATTCATGTTTGATTTTAATTAGAGATTTAAGTTTCCCTAAAATTTTGAAAGGTAAAAGGAGCTGAGCAAAAACCAGAAAATGAAAGAAAATAAACATTTAATATTCAGCGATAAAAAGTTAATACTACCCTAAGGAGGACATAGCATTTTTTAACATTTGATAGTTACAGTGTAGCCAAAGTGATAATGTGAAAATCAATATAATTCTCAGTATTCCCAATGTTACCTCGGTTTATTTCCTCACAGAATTCCGGGATTTCCCAGAGGAAAAAAACTGGTATTTTCCCCACTTCGTATCTCAGATTTGGACAGATGAAAGTCAGTTTGAGTTGGGTGATCTTTCAAATTTAAATTAGGTGGATGTGGTAAATAAACTTACAAAACTAAATGAGAATGAACTTCTACTTGATTTATTTCGCTTCGGACGGTTGACGTCCTTATAAACTGTCCGCCTCAAACCTGGCATTTGAGAACCCTTTCGTTGGTAAGTCCATGACGAACACGTCAGCCCAGTTCAAACAAAAGCCTCAGAGGCGCGTCATGAGAATGGCATTGGGCACTTCGTGAGGAGGTGGAGGTCCTGTAGCTCAGCTAAAGTGAATGTAAACTGAAGTGAACTAAATTAAACTCTTGTTGGCCATGGCCTCGCCGCGGACTTCAGGGGTGTAACGCTTCCTTGTTCTTCTTCCAGACAGAGTTAGGTACAGGCTTTCACAAAATTATTGGTCATTAAGTGTAAGTAAGTAGTAATGTTTATGTGATTGAAGAAATGAGGTTTTGGAAGTTATTGACTGGTTAATAGGCCATTTAATGGTGGTTAATTAACTTCAGGGGTGCGACTTAAATGCGATACGGCTTTTCAAAAACGTCAGAATTAAAGCTGAATTACGGTTTTCAGTGTTCCAATTAAAACGTTACCCTAATTACTATACTCACAAAGCGACGAAACCAGTGACAGTACTGAATTCTAGCTGCCCGCTTTTGCAGTTGATGCTTGAAGTCAATGTAAACGAAATTTCGGCTTTTTTTATTTCTTCTCGATGAGCACTTGTCGCGTACAAACATTTGTGTCTCGAAATTCTGTTACAGTCCTTACGTCCTTGTCAGAGGACGTATTCTTAAATGCTTCAGGAGCGAAGTGATGTTCGAGAATGAACACACGTTTGCTCCTGACCGCACCTGCATATGTTTTGCACAACTGGTATGAGCAGCGGCCTAGTAACTATGATGACTTTGGTTCCATTGTCATAGAAATGATTTTAAGAGGATATTATGTGAGACTGGACCTGCTTCTGATATAATGCACTGTAGTACGTGGTTGTTGTTGGGCGAAGAATCAAATTGTAGGAACATTCTGTATCATATCCACTTATTACCACTCTAATTTCTCGACATTTCCATCCTTTGTACTGCTTGAAGTCATCATTTAGATCTTCTAGCCTCATACAGCTGATATAGCAATAGATGTTCACTTATAATTGATTTTGTTTTCGGACGTTTTTGGACCTTGATTAAATGCAGCAACTTTAATATCGATCCTTCGGCTTTCTTACATAAATCGTGATCTTGTGATTGTTCAGCCGAAAGTCGTGGTGTTAGTTCGACTCATTAAATAAACTTCTGTTGCACATACAAGTCACATTTAATAAATATTGAATACTGAATTACAGATGAAGTTTACAACATTTTTAGGCGCCCCTTCGCTTTGGAATTTATAGCCGTGTTTGCAAAAGGGAATTGTTTATGAAACAGTTGCTACTAAGCAAGCAAATACTTTATTTCTGTTCTTCAATTGATCGAGATACCGTCAAATCCATTAACCTAACCTGTGTCGTATGAGCAGTGCATTCGTTTAGCATACGCTGTGTATTCTTGTAGGTATGTGTTTAATTCCAAGACCACGCCGCCTCACAACCCAGAAGATCGCAGTTAACATGTATCGCGTCTATGGTCAGTTGATGAAAATTTTTAAAATCCTGTTGTATTGGTGAGTTTAATCCTAGATAATTATTTAATATGTATTTCACCTGTTTACGACGCTTGACAAATCGAAGTTACTATATTAGCTTACTCATACTTTATGCACATTTATTTCAGGATAATGCCTAAGGGTTCTGGTGATGTTCTGTACATGTCTGGTTTTTTTAAGTACGACAAGAGACAAGAAGTTGGCCTTAAGAAATAATCCATACCACTTACCAAGGTTAGTTTCGGTAACATACAGTGCGAAGCGCATAGTTTAGAAACTAAAAATAAAGTTTTAGTCACTCGAATCTGAACATTCCCAGTTACGTAATTGACAACAAGTAGCTTCTTACGTGCTTTTCACTACTTTCGTGATGCTACGAGGACAAACGCCAAGATTATTGTCAAGACAAGCCTTACAACACTTTGAGAGTGAACACTGCAAAACGTATTCCAATTATAGGGTATATTATTATTTATATCAGCTTTTTGTATTATTGTTTTGTACAAGGTATTATTTGCCGACCCCAGTGACCTCGGCGTCCAGAGCGTGAATTTGAATCTATCTCTCAGCATTGATGTGTCTTTGTCTTTCTATTTTGAATTGTTTTGTGAGAGTACACGTCTTACAACAGGCTGATCACTCGTACAAGAAGTCCCGCCAGATGTCTCAATAAATTAAGAAACCTTCCTTATATGAATAGGCTGAGGTCCTTCAAGGACATTAGTGCCAATTAGGAAGTGTAATGCTTTATTTAGGCCAAATCTATAGTTTGTCTCTGTCGTACAGAATATTCTTAAACTTAGTGACCGGAAATATAGAATATGCAAAGAATATTTGGTGATAATGTCTATAAACTTCTACCAGGCTACACGGTGTAACATTCTAGAAGACAGGTAACTCCAAAGTCACTGCTGTGGAAACCTAAAATCTCACCTGGAATATGTTCGTAATAGACTTATTTAGGGTCGCGAAGGAACAAAGCTTCGTAGTCTGCAAGGATAAAATAGTGAATTTCAAAGAAATCCTTTCCTGTTGACAAGTTTGCTTCACATTTTCCACTTGTTAACTGTCAATCAGGGTGGTGGAATGCGTAGTATTAGTTGTTGATGTTCATGCCTTACTTTTTTCTCCCACTCTACTGTTGAGACCGTACTGAAGGGATGAGAGACTAGAAGAGGAAAAGGTTTAAAACAATTACACGATTTAATTAAAACTCTTTCTCCCTCCTTTTCTTTTTGCCCCCCCTCCCCCCTCCCAGCCGGTCGTCTTTTCACTTCCGTCGGGACCCATTCATCACTCGCAGAAGGGAAAGAAAAGGCCCCAATTTGCATGCTGTTAAGTCGGTAGGCCCCAGTTCCAGCTATGCGATCCATCAAGCGATGTGAGGCTGCTTTGGCTAACGTTAGGCCGACATAATCGCTAGTAGCATCCCAATAAGCGCTGTAGTCTGCCTCCGTTGCTGAGGTACGTACGCGTGATAAGAGACACTGTTGCTTGCAAGGGTATCCTGGGATTTAAAATACAATAGGTACATTTAACGAAAATTAAAAATTATCAATAAATTGTAACGTTATAAAAGTAAAGTGTAAACGACCGATTTTTGAAATTTTAACAGGGCAGGATTTACAACCCTCTGAATACTAATTGCTTTGAGAGTATAGAGCGTCTGTGTGTCTGTTCATTATTATAGGACGGAAGTAGAACAGCTGATAGGTTAGGAACATAAAATTCTCTGGCACAGACTTGGAGCATCTTGTGTGGAAACAGAAATATCGAAGAAAATGGTTTCATTGTCTGGAATACGGTGGTGGAAACAAGGCTTCTGGTTCTGCCATTTGACCTCCGCGTTAACGTTTATAGACATAATACAGTATTTGTGACAAATGGAGGCAAACAGAATATATAAACAGAAGACTATTCAAGGACTCAGCAATGAGTAAGACGACGAAAGCACAAAGCAAGGAAACTAAAATATTTCGAATGTACAATTTTTTCCAGTTGTAATTTCCAAAGTAGTGTATTTCATATAATTGATAGGAATCTAAAGTCACGTTTGACTGCAGAAAGTTTGTGCAGAATTTTGCAATAATGTTCTTACCGACAAAATAAATAGCTGAAACAAGATAAGGCTAATTCGCTTTTGACATGGATTTTAAAACCGATGGGAAAATGAAGAGACGCCATAAGTAGAACATTTAGTAGAACACAGTGTCACAGATTGTGGTGTGTCCGTAATCTGTCGTTTCTCGAAATCCTCACGCGTTACTGTGTTACAACTGCGCATGTCACACCATCTTTTTTGTTCTTATATTTTAAAGTCTTTCCAGTTTAAAACATCGTGCCCTCACAACCTGTTTTCTACTCAGAATATATAGACTTGTGTCCGTGATTTTTTTTAATCTTGTCACGAATATATTTTTTCCTACCACGAACTTTAACCTTAATAATTATGAGCTGTATGGTGACTCAACTTCAGCTCCTCATTAAAAGGATGAACATCATAAGGAGAACGGCTGAAGTTAAGGGTGGGGGGTGGGGGGAGAGCAACAGTGCCGCCGCTGAAACTATAATTACAAGACTATTGTTCTGGTGTAACCATGTGTCAACCACACAAGTAACACGCAGCGTAGAATGAATATCTCAGAATAGAGAATGACACTGCTGGAGGCGAAATTTCCACGTGACATAAGATCTTTGTAACATCTATGAGCGAAGACGGAGAACAGAACTTGGTAATCATGTTATATTCTCTTTGACATTACAACTTTGGATTAGACTAGTCATATACGCAGGGGCGGACTGGACCACCACGCAAGAACGTAGTGTTCCCATGACTGGTATACGACAGGGAGGGCGGTGATGTCTGTGCATGCTGCGTCATTTACACATCCAAGAATATACCGGGTGAGCACTAAAGAACTTTGCACTTTAAAAATAATGCAGAAAACAAATGCGACGTACTTCGAACTTCACACCCACACCAGCCGAGAGAAACTCGCTCAGAATATTGTTTCAAATGACCTGGGTACTTGTTGTTTTGTGCCTCCGCTAGATGCCACTAGTTTTTAAAATGGCTACCCCACAACAGTTGAGTTGGTGTTCTGCAGTTAACGAAGAAAGAATGTCACTCGCGAAGCACATATCGAGTGTCTGTGAGGTATGTACAAAACTTCGAGGGTTTGTACTTACCTGATATTGTTATTTGCAGGCAAATCTTTATTTCTTTTATTAAGACTTGTAGCTTCTCTGTGCAGACTGCTTCTAATCAGCAACTTAATTCAGATATGACATCATTACTTCACTTACTGAGATTTGAGGTTCTCACTGAGTAAAAAGCCTGTTTCGTATGAGCATACTGCCTCCATCTTCAGGGCTTAAACAACAATTAAGTATGAGGCATCTGAAGTGCTATCTCTCTACTCGATTTCAGTCACATCGCATACACTTAGACACCAGACAGACGCCATGTTTGAATCATGCACGTTTGTGGTGTATTTGTCTATTACTTTTTTTCCATAATCACTTCACTTTTTCGTGGTTTTATTTCAGTGCAGTACGAATATAGATTACATAGAACCTACTCGTCTAAATTACCTCTATAGCTTTAAAAGTGGCTTACATATGAATTAATATATGTTATTATTGAAATGAATATGTAATCACATGTCATAATACAAAATATTAATCATTATTTATCCACACATTTCGAATGGCCTTCGTCTTACTTCCACCTTGTAGGATTTCACGATGTTGTTTATAACAGGGAATAACATTGAATGGACTTGGATAACCACCAGTGAGTGTCATGATATTCATATCAGGTTCTATGAAAGTGGCCAGTTGTTTCAAAATTGATTAGTGTGATGTACTTACTCAGCCATCATACACAAGTACCACTCTGTAGACTTTACATCCACTCTCAGACACTGTAAATCTACGTCTGTTTCATCGAAACTTCATTATGGGATTCAGCGGTTGGGATCAGTGACTGTAACGCGCAATAAAAGTGATGCCCCTGAAGACAAACATTGCGTCACTAGAGGAGAATGGGCCTTCGGTGTAAAAGTGCCTACTCTGTCATTTGACACCGTCACCAATAGCCTTGATGTCAGATGTGATTGTAAATAACACAAGTAGAATTAGTAACTGACATACAGTATACTGTATGAAGATTGTTTATATGAGGACTTAACTGATGCTGTAATAATGCAGTAGAACTTCGCCTCGCCTTCTAAAAATCGTTTTACATTTCTTACTGATGCTGACAGAAGTTTTGATAAGATTATCCCCCTGGTTGTAAGGTTGCGTTTTCCCCACATTCTAGTAACAGGCTTAGAAATCTGTCTCATTTAAAAGTAAGCAGTATTGCAGTTTGTTGGACTGGTACAGAAATAGGATTTTTATACAGTGGGTTAGAGCAGTGGTATTCAACCTGGGGTACGCGAAGACATCTTAGGGGGTACGTGAAATTTAAAAAAATACATATATATTATTTTATGATAAACACTGAATAATCAGTAATGTAATTTATTTAATTTATTTTAGATGTAGATTATATACTATGTATAACTTGAATTATACACCAACAACTTTGGGGGTACAAAGTTGAAGAGAAATTATATCTGGGGGTACGCGAACAAAAAAGGTTGAATACCACTGGGTTAGAGAAACAGGCAGTAGGAACGAAGTTCTGGTTTGTTTTGACTTTGGTAAGAATAACTTAAAAATTGCCAGGCAGTTTTGAAGTGTGAAGTGGGACAGAAGTGTAATTAGAAATCCCTCCTCAATATTTTGCCCACCTGCATACATATAAATGTATGTGGATTTCTCTCTCTCATATCTGATTTAAAATATGTTCTGTTTATGTGAATTCTTCAGACTCACTGGATGTCGGCGTATATTATAAAGGAACGTATTACGTTAAATAATTTGAGACTTTTTTAATATTGAAAACAGTACTGAAGGTCTTGGGAAATCCAGTTTCGTGTAATTTTTTGCACACTTTTGTTTGCAGTTGTATTAAAGTTGTGAGTAAATAATTGCACTGGTAATAATGGAGTAAAAATTTACCATAATCTCGGATTTAAAGTGAAATCTTTCTGGGGAATTGAACTACGCTGTTTAGCACAGCTATCTAAAAATAGTTATTCACGTCCTAGAAGCAGCCGCATGAAACACTGGGAAGACTATTGGAAGATGGTAATTCTTGTAAATTGGACAGGTGTCGCTCAGGGTCGTAGCTAATGACGTGCTCTGGCATTATTAGTTACAAATATTCTGGTTTTGTAACTGAGAATTGACTGGTTTGTTAGTTGCTAAGAAGACGGTTATCTTCTGGATTCTTGCGCCGTGTATTCAGGGAACTGATAACCTGATGATTGAGACAACAAGCACCTCTGAAACGTCGATAAACTTCTACCAGCCCACACAGCACAACAATCCAGAAGACAGACATCGAGAACCTGAAATGTCACTTGCCTTTTGGGATGGTATACCGTGCAGTCTAGTAAATACTGACCGACGTTTTATTGGAACTTACTGCCCCCATTATCAGGGTAATACTCATTCCTTATCAATAATACATTCCACCTCTGCAGTTCTGTTTCCACGATACACCAGTCTAATATCAATTGGAGTTTGCCTTCAGGTAAACTCGACTCAAGACGACTATGTAGTAAACATTCTCGAACATCTCTCCACATTAAGGCACATGTACGATGACGTCGACTCAGGAGTAGGCCTACGTAGCGCAAGGGGGAGGCGGAGAGGAAGGAATGCTTTTAAGAACTAGAATACAAAGTCTTCCTATTACGTCAGAGTGTTTCTGTTGGTGTCCTATATACACTTTACTCCGAGTCAATTACTATATTTTATAACCTCTGTAACTACAGCACCAGGACTTGTTGGAAATTAACTTAATTATCCCTGACTTTATGTAGGTACGATTCACAAACCCATGGGTTAGACAAAGTTAGTAAATACGTAATATGTTTCTAGATGTACATAAGAAATATGCGAACACTCAACATGTGACAAGTCCAAAAAACTATATGTGAGGAGTCAACGTTTGGCTGCACCTAATCTCAGTATGAATTGTAACGAAATTGGATAAAATTGCTCTTTAGAAAATCTTTAGTCGCCATTCAGCGTTCTGTCACATACTCGAGAATCTTTTTTGTGAGATTCTGACTTTACATAAGCATGTTTCATAATGATGCCACGTACATTCATCATCTTTCCGTATCATGTAACATAAACTGTTTCAATGAACCCATCTGGTCTCATGATGGGAGCAGAGGCAACCACTTATTCGTTGGTTTATAACTCCATAGTTACACGTATTGATCGCCCTAGAAGACTTCACTGCATTCAATGGTCTTCAAAGCTTCAAATCGCTCTACTGGATAATTGTTTTTTACATATGTTTATTTTGTCTCTGTTTCCAAAGTATAATAACTCATAAATATAAAACACAAAGTCCAGAAATACCTGTGATCTTTTGAACAAGTTCTGGTTGTTATGTGTTTGTTCATTCCTTCTAATTGTTGTGTGTCTGGGTCATGACCCTCGTTTCTGTTCCTACAACTCAACTAGGAATTCCCTTCAGGGCACGGTAAATTGCATACGTTTGAAACCACAAACTGCATAGAAACAAGGGGTGAGAAACATATAACTTGAGTTTTATTTGGCATAACAGAAGAGTTCTGGGCAAGACGGAAACTATACATGAAGTCATCTAAAAACGTAGAGGCACAGTATGTTAGAAGTAGCGAGGAAATGCCATTGTAGTTATCGAGGTTTATTATTGTAACTACTCATTAAATGTAATAAAACTATAGTATTAATTTCTTCAAAAAATGTATAACCATCAGATCCGTTCCGAGATTACAAAAACTAATCAGACCACCTCATTCGTGGTCTTCCTAAATCCCTCTTTCCTCCAGGTCTGTAGTTGGAAAAAGTTGTTGTTAATCTGTGGTCGGTCATTCAGTGAACAAGACACAGCATGCACGATAGTGAAGTTGGAAAACGAATAGTAGTAAGATTAATTGAAACGTGTTTCGATCGAATTTTCTCTCATAAAGGTACGACCCCCATTATGTGTTCTCATCGCCCTGATGATGGCTCAGGATAGGGACTGGAAGCGGATGTATTATTGGACACGATAATGAACCTTCGATTTCCTCCAAAGGCGTAGAATTTATTCAGTAACTGAGCATACTGTCAACTTCTCAAGAATGACCACTTCATGAAGTAGTTTCTCAGCTGGTTAAAATCTTTAGAAGAGAGATGGGGGATCACGGTGAAGCGCATTTATCCCCCTTTGATAACGCAGCCTTGCGATCTACGGCTTTGCTGAAGAATTACGACCGCGAACATGAAGATAGGTGGAGATTAATAACAAAGTAACGGCATTGTTTTGTAGGACCGGTGAGAAGGTAGGGTCCATGGCCTGCTGCAATAAGTCACGGTCTGGTTCAATGCTGGGGACCCGTGCGATTTCTAAACGTACTGGTGACTACGTCACTGCATTGTAGCACACGGTCTTCTACTGGCAACCTGCTCAAGGAGGTGGCGGATGGTATTCGTTCTGGTACTTGGGTCTGTCCATCTTAAAATACGTATTATTCGCGTAAATGTTTGGAGGAAACAGCTTTCTTGACTGAGTTACCCTGTTTCTTACACATATTAGAACCATCGTATGCTGCCACCTGCCACCAACCAGCCTAATAATTTAAAAATTTGATCTCAGTATATTTTCTGAAACTCTGCGAATTGCATTGTATCAAGCTTTAGTTGTGAACGCGTCTAGAAGGAGGTCACGGCTGTCGTATCATTATTAATCAAGTTATTTGTACACTGTTTGCAGTGAATGTAGCAAATGGCATACACTCACATTCTATTTCAATTTGACACGAGTCTGATAATTCAAGTTAGAAACTCAACTGACAGTCAAGAGGATGCACTCTGCGAAGATAACTCTAGAAACAGAAACATGTTTCACCTTCAGGCCACACGAAATACAGCGCGTCCCTTGTCTTCCTTGACTGTCTGCTACAGTTCGTTCTCTGTGACAGACGAACCTCTTACTAGCTTGTAGCATTCTGCCGGGTTGCGACGCCGTGCCATCTTGTAAAGAGTTACAAATGTTTCAGAGGTACATATCGTGTCTGTTCGCTCTGAAGATGGAGAAGTTGCGTTCCTTTGGAACTTCGATTTCTCTTACGAGTCACATGGCATTACAGCGAAGAAGAACATGAACAACTTCACAGCCAAGATAACTTCAAATCTCAGATCTTTATAACGTATGCTACCTAGATGCGATATACAGAACTAAATAAAGACAAAATAAACTTTATTCTTTGAATTCTTACTTTGACACTTAATTATCAGTATTTCTCGTACATATTCTGAGGAAGCCTATACAAGTATCCGAGAATGTCTGAAACTGGTAGGTGTACGAAGTTAATGTTTTAAAATATCGCTTAATGTTATCTTGAAGATTAGAAGAACGTACTGAATTTATCATCTTGTGTGCGCATGGTAACTGGGCTAATGAGTAAATAACAGATTAATTTTGAAAAGTCATATATGAATAAATACATTTAAGCAGAGCCTTTGGAAAAAAATTTAAAGTGTAAAACGTTAAAACTCAGTGACAAATATGTGTACCACATACAGGAACATTCAGTAAAAGTACATTTTGCCCACGACGTGTTGATTAAAAAATATTCTACTATCTCTGGAACAATAGATCGACGACCCAGAAATTAATGCTGTTTTGTGGCCTAAGGAATACGATTATTATTAGTCCTTCCTTGTTAATGGAACCGTGAACGGAGAAAGTTACTGTCAGATGCCAGGAGATCAGTTAATGCTGCCGTGTGATTAACTTCGATGGAAACCGATGATTGTCAGCCACGTCATTTACTTCAGTTCATGACCTCTAGTGTTCACATTTGCATTGCTGATTTTTTTTTTGGGGGGGGGGGCAGTGGATGGTGCTTAAATATTACCTGAGTTCTGTCCAGCCGTTGCTTGTTTGTGAGGCTAATTGAATCGTAGGTTGAAACTTTAAAAATTAATAACTTATTCCAACTACAGTGTCTAGTGGGAGAAGTCTGAAAATTTTTCATTTTACATTATAAGATTAATTCATGTTATTATATTTAGAAGGCTGTAAAATTAATGTGAAAGTAAAAGAAAGTTTTTTTTGTTCTAGACTTTCCAGGCCTTCTATATATATCATTGTGAATATGTGCAGTGTTAAAAAATGTGATTAATTTTCACAAAATTTTAGTGTAAACTCGATGGGTAGTAGGCACATATAAGCGAATGTTTTCTTTTGTTTGTTTTTTATATTGCGTAAATTATCTTCGTACATTTCCTTTCGAATTACCTTTGTAATTGCTTTACTTACTCAAAATTATTCAAGGAGAGAGGTAATTTGAATCAAGTAGCAACAGACAAGCACGTAATAATTATACTAGCGTGCTAATCAAGTCCCATAATAATGGGTCGAGTGATTCTGTCACTTGAGTTCTGCCTTGTGAGGTTTGAGAAACTCCAGCAGACCATGAAAAAGAGGGAGTTACATGGCTTGTGATGTGATGCTGTTATTTCTGACGTGTGTATGTATGGTAGTTATACTATAGCTCTGGTAGTATGAAGCATTGCTGGAAATAGAATCCACACACCAAGATCCACTGGCACAAGACAAGTGCATCTGTAACATGTCAACCTTTGTGGACTATCTTCTCGGTTGAACGCGATAAGTGTCATCCATTATGGCCTATATAGCTGGTATATAGGATAAAAAAGCGTACTTGTAAGATCAACATTTTGTAATTGGTATTGCCTGAGGACATGCAGTAACCATGTTGCCGGATGTGATATGAACCGCTTGCTTAAATCTGAAGTAAGTGGGTGGAAGAGAGTCATTGTTCTGTAGGAAGTCAATTTAAATTTTATTGTAGTAAATAATAGGCTAAGACATTTTATACGTGTTTTCAAGACAAGAAAGCAACTTCCTGTTTCAATATATCAACATAGCACATTCGTAAGTGTATGTTTCGAAGTATCTGTCACTTGCAGTTATTTAAGAGGGATGAATAAAGTCTGCTGAATTTACTAGCAAGCGGCGGAAACTAAGGTCATCTGTAACTATAGCAACGAGGAACTAAGTACTCAGTCACCGAGGAACATTTATAATACAGTGGATTTTAAAATTTATAATATAAAAAGGTACGTTTCATGCTATTAAAGACTATTTCACTTTACAGGTGTAGAAACTGAGGAAAATTATTAAATTATCAGATGGTGTAGCTTGTCATAATTTGGATTTGAATCTAATACCACTTTAATATAAATTAATTAGGTTTTTACTAGAACATTGATATTTGTACTCTAAATAACGTCTTGTAACAAGACACGATGACCTAAAATAATTTAGTCTGTGAGCACGATGAGGCTAGTAAGTGCTAAACTAAATGGTTAACTACATCGAGCAAACAAATTCTGGAGAAGTTATTTAGGAAATAAGTGTGTTAATTTTAGTACTTTCAAAAGAAAATATCATATTTAAACTTAAAAGTAACTAGATATATATAAAAATTAGCGTGAAAAATTAATTAAACATGTACAAAAAGCAAACGGAAAATTTGTTTACCAGTACCGGACCGATTATAGATAAATCAGTAAGTAGATGACTACAAACCTAGGTAAGGAAACGAATTATACTGTTACATTCTCATGACATTAAACTCAGCGTAGATTCAGTGGGATTTGACAAATATAAAGAAGTAAATAAACGTTATGCTATTAGCAAACAACCACAGTGAAGCGTGCAATAAATACTAACTGTGAACCCCTTTCAGTTTATCTGAATTGTACCTTGACCTTTTACAAATGCTTCCACTAAATTCGTGAGAAAGCTCTGCAGCTATTCTCATTTGTCAACTTTCTCGGAGAGCGTGTTGTCTTGTATGTAGCACGTCAGTTCGAACGTAATGAGTGCTGGAAGAGGGTGGCTGTTAGGGGTACGCAACACCATCCCTTCTCCGCGTTGACAAGCTCGGTGACGGCACGGGGTAATTAAACTAGGGTTTGAGTTATGAAACGGCTCTAGCAATTAGCCTATGTGCAGTAACAACAGGGCAGATATATGGCACAGCGAATCGGAGATAAGAGCTACTCTTTTTGGTGGTGGGGAGACGACGACTGCTTGCTATTACGACCGAGTAAGAAGGAAATTCTTCCATGTAATTTATGTTTGTTTGTTTTTTATTTAATTAAATTAATAATACTAATAATAATGGAAATTCGTTTCAATTTGTTATTTGATTATGTGCTGAATAAAGGCCCGATGGCCGATTAGGTCTTGTAAAGTAAGCAGGAGTTGCAAGAAAAAGACAAAAAATAGACAAATCGAATACAAACAGTGGACAAAATCAGGGCAAATAATAAAAACAGAAATAAAACAAGGCTATGTATTCTGTCAAATGTATTCTAAAATGTAATTGGCTTCTGATTAATTTGATTTATTGAAATTTTAGTAAAACCAGTTTATTCATATGACTAAATGTAAGAAATAAGCATAATATATTTTAGCTTGTTCTTATATTGATATATTTGTAGTATTTACAAAATTAGGATTCATTTTAAAATTACTTTATACACACTGTCTTCACCGCCTATATTCACATCTCATGTCACTGTTAAATTTTATCTTTACATGCTTATGGAGGTCAGTACTGAATTTGAGGTGGGAGCTACCGGAGTTATAACTGGTGATCAAAATAATAAGTTATAAAGTGCTCAGAATTTCTTGAGATTTATCGTCTTTGAACGTAAAGTCTCGACGAACATACATAAGCAATTTCTCATGTACAAAATCCCCCAAAACAACGTAAAGTATCTGCAGTAACATACAACACGTGTTCTTCAATCGACATCTCACTGCATCTAGTCCCGTTTCTTGGGTTGGACGCCTCAACCCCCTCACTCGTTCAGAGCTGCTGGATGCGGAGGGCAGAGGAGGCATTACTAAGGGCTGTAAACGACGTCACATCAGGGTTGGATGGTTAGGGAAGGAGAGAAACGGAATTTTCTCATGGGATTCAAGGACGGTCATCAGTATGTCTTGCATTACCGACGATGCTGGGAGCAGCTTGTCTGGATCTAAGCGCAGCCGCAAGTCAGTGTGTTTTTTCTCATTCATGTTTTGACTGGGTACGTCAGAATAATCGTCGTTGTGAATCTGTGGCGAAAAATGTTCTGTTTGGCATTTACTTTCACTTCGATAGGACCTCTGAGTCTGCAGACACAGGAAGTGACACTAGTCTCAGGGTCAAATTAATCCGTACGCTGCAAGATACCGGTAACTGGCTATTAGCACCACTTTTTAATAGTATTAACTGTCGCCTCAAAAGGAAAATATCGTTTAGTGGGAGTCAGTAACCGAAAGGAAAACGAAAAGAAGACGGAGAAAATAAGAATAAGCTGAAATGAAAATAAAGTTGCTGAAAGCAGTGAAATGGGAATTAAAAAAGCAAGAAATCAAAGTGAAAAGAACGTTAGCTTATATTATAGTAGGTTTGGTTACATCAGGTTAGGTTAGGTAAGGTTAGGTAAGGTTTCTTTGTGGAAGAGAATCATCACTGAACTCTTAATATCTCACTCCATTGAGAAGATAAATTCTTGTAGATGAAATATTACTCTCTTACACTCAAGAAATTTCCAAAATTTTAATGGTACCCGAAATTACATTTCCTTTATCATAAGTGTCTAAAACAAATCCGAGATAGTGTCTGATATTTCGTAACATGCTGGCTTCTTACGGTGGGAAGTTGCTTTATTCTGCGCGCGCGACCCAAGGCGGTGGACCACCCCTTGTTGCCTGTCCGCGACTGCTTATTCGACACGTTCGCAGTGACTCTCAGTATTTGTGGGCCGTCTTCTGTGCCCGCAAGCCGATTACTGCCCACTCTGTTTAGTGGCCGTGTGAACTCGTTCGTTTGTAGCTGCAAACGTTGACCGCCGCTGACGTGACGGTGCGGTGATGTATCTTCAGAGAAAGGCTGAGGGTTGTAGTGAAGGTCTGAGCACAATCACACTTGGTCCGGCAGTTGCAGCGAGCAGCCGCTCTAATAGCGACATCTATAACGCGTCCGCCCTGCCTCTCGGCAGTTAACGACTCTGCATGAGTACGTTATTTTGGCGAGACCATTACTAGCAGCTTCGAAAACATTCTGCTTTAGCACGTGTGATTTCATGTTGTTACACGTTTCTTTAATTTTGCTTTATGGTTTGTAAAACATTGCTGGAAGATAAAAATTTGAAGGAAAACAGATAGAGAGAGTTAGGAAGGACAGCAAGAGAGTAGAAGCAAGGAGAACATTGATGGAGGAGAAGTGAGAGAGACTTCGATTTCTGGGAGGGGAAGTCACTAGGTTCTCAGGAAATACACGCTCGTCCTTCTCCTAAGGATTAAGTAAGTGTGAAGACGTTAGATTGAGAATTGGTGATATTCTGATAACAGAGAGAGAGAGAGCGGAATTTTGGTTTGCTTGCTAGTGAATGTAGAAGTCTTCGTTCGTCTAAGTAATATGTTACAACTCTGTCCATATTGGAAAGAAATCGACTATTCATCATTAAAAATCAACTTGTTAGTGTTGTTTAAGAAAGTAATCTCTGTTTACAGTGAGAATTATACGAAACCCACAAGTAAAAAATGCAAAGATATTGATTATTAACGCTCGTGGTAATTTTAGTTTCCACTGGATTTTAAGGGGTGGGAATAAGGATGTTGTCATGGGCGAGGAACTGGGCTTCTAACGGGCGCTTTGTACATCCAGAAGATGATATATGACGGAACATGGAGCAGCAGTGTAATGATATTGACAGGGAAAACCCGAAGGACTCGGAGAGAAACCTGTTCAGTGCCACTCGGTCCACTATGAATCTTACATGGACTGACCTGGGAGAAAAAGTAGGAATCCGCAGTGATAAGACATATTATCGACGTCAACTGACCAAATTCTTCACGCATCGTATGCTTAGACAATTTCAAATTATTGACCACGGTCATCGAAGCTGGGATCAACCGCTTGCTAATCTAGGTTCCGAAGTATTATATCCACTTCTTGTATCCAAGAATATGTATTATGTATCATTAAATGGTAGATAGTAATTCAAGTGTTTCATTTATCGCTGTACCCTTCGAGGTAAATGTTTTAATTGAAAGAGAGTTTCTTGCATGGTATTCCTCCAGGTCAATCGACCTAGTCCAAACATGTCCAAATTAACTGAAATTAGGCTCTAGATACTAAGAATTTAATTTAGTGTCTGCTAAATCCCATCCGACAACTTTCACTTCCTATTAGGACAGCGTGTAGGTTAATTAGTTCAAGGACCATAAAACATGTTTCTCACACACGCCCTCAAAACACACACATGTGCATAATACGCGATTAACTTTACAACTGTGTTTTTTCTGTGTGTCATATTCAATACCAGTAAAAGTAAGCCTACAGCAATGTCTGGTATTTTAGGCTCTAACCTTGGTGGTTATTTTGAGCTCATCATATATGTATTTTTAATTGTGCAACCTCGAAACCAGCTGGATCATTCAAATGTCTCTTATGAACTTCTACCTTCGGCCAACAGAATGCATGTAACAAAAATGGGAGTTATAATTTTATTGCTATAACATAAAATAATATTAATTTTCCGATTATTAATCATTTCGTAGGTTTGTTACTTAACTATTCTACACCGACTAATTACGTAAGACGGTTTCCATTTTGAAAATGTAATAGTCGCTCACCTATTCAAGATATTCTCCGCCCTTTCTTGGGACCAAAAGTTTGTAAGGGCCCAACACTACACCCTATCTTAAAGCAAACAAATTCCGTTCTCACTGTTACAGCCTTCTCCCTTATGATTTATTTTAATATTATCCTCACATCTACGCCTATGTATTTTCAGACTTATCTTCCTTTTTTGTATTCCAATTAACATTTTTTTACCAATTTCTAGCGTTCCACATGCCAATCTCTTTGATTTGATCGTCCAAACAATCTTCTCTGAAGAGTACCCATTATGGAGCTCCTTATCAATGCAGTTTTCTCCACCCTCCTGTCACTTTATCCCTCTTATTTAATCTTGCGTCTTCGCGGTTGATTACCACAGGCGACAAAGCTACCAACCGAGGTACACAGTCTATGGAAGTGTAAACGTAAACATTGTAATAAACAAATAGGTCTAATGAGTTTAGGTATAATTTCGATTGTGTTGCCAAGTCATAGAAAGTGAAGTGTTTTTTCCATAATTTGCCATTTAGTTTATTCTCAGAAGTTTTTATATGGGAACTGGTTTTATATTAAATACTTATTGATTATTTATTTGGACAGGTCTTATGTGTGTGTTTAAGTTATATATATACAACAAACTGTGCATTAAACCTACATAAAATGCCCGGGTCACTTTGTCAAGTTTTATTTTTAATTAGTAAAAGTAAAAGTAAAGCTGTCCCACTATACGCCATGTAGGCGCCTGGGGGGAGTGGAGGTATAGCTCCTCTCTTCCTTGACCTGAAAAATATTATTTAAGACTTGATTTGGTAGTCGTCAATGTCGTTTACCGGCACAAATTGGTGAGCAAATAAAACTCAGAATTCTGTCAGTTCGCATTTAGATTTTTTTTTCATTTTGAATTGAAGGCCAGTTCTGTTTATTCCAAATTTCCCGTCTACCTTCAGGTGTTTTTAATTTTTACCGTAAAACTTTGTTATTTATAGGTCAATTTTGAACACCATGGGCATTTCAAAAGTATTGTGGAGGCACCCAGTTCGTATCCCGACCGTATAACTAACTATGATACCTGACCGTCCTTTCCAAAGTAGATTACTTATAAAATCATAACAACTATTATATGAAAATGATCTGAAAGAGAAAATATTTGCCAAGGAAGCAAGCTGTCGAGGGTTATCCGTTCTTTGTGACGTTGTTTTAGCTGCTGTTTCTTCACGTTTCTCAGATAATGGTCAATGTTTTCACAAATGGACCGAGCACAGCGCAACATACGTTAAGTTCTCAGGTCACTTCCTATTCCGACACAACTCATTATCATTTGTCAAGTCCAAGTGGACGGAGGAGTATTCTGCAATTCCCCATATAGGCAGCTACAGAACAGTCCATTCCTCTTCCACCCCTGTTGCTGTAGCATGTATAGTGGGGTCGAATAATGAACACAATCACATCTAGTCATAGAGCAGCTTCCACGTACTCGCTTACAACCCTTCTCTCTGTCACTGTTCACTTGGAAATTGGACGTTTAAACGAGAGATTAATTAAATGACGTTTCTTTCTATTTCGCGACAGTAATTGATACATTACATCGTGAGGAACAGAAGCATTATCCGGGACTTTGCATCTACACAGAATTTGTCGAAGGGCGCTGTAAAGGCTGTTTCTTTAATTTTAGAAAACAAATATTGTCTACAGAAAATTCTTAAGTATTTCAAATAGATTAAAAACAGTGATAAGTATCTGTGCAAATCTGTAACTGAAATTCATTAGCACCTGATCGCAGGACACACTTCAGAACTGAGTTGTGCGTTTGTGATCTTTGATTGTGAAACAGTATAAGGTATTTCGAAGTCAGTATTCTATTCAAAATAATTTTAAATTTAGTGCTACAGTTCTAAGAAAGTATACGACTAAAGATTTTTCAGGAGTTCCTCTAATAGGCACGAAGCGAAACGAAAAGAAGCTAGACTGAAAGTTAGCGAAAATTTGCATGTCACGGAACTGTCACCACATAATTCGACATGAATTTTGGCTGACCGCTGATGGGATAAGTTTTGTATTTATGGTACAGTTCTGAATTACGTGCAGTGGTTACATATTCCCATTACAATAGCTCAGTTCCCAGAAATAACTTCTTTTCACAGTTGAGTTCACCCAGCAACCTCAAGAGATGCAATCAAGTATTGAAAAGCATTCTAAACCATAACTTTAAGTACACAGGTTTTGTACGACAAAGAGAACTATAGGTTTCTATGCTTAACAGACTTTTGTAACTTTTTGCGGAATATCGAACTTGCAGATATTTAATCGTAGAGTGAAGTGTAGCTCAGTATTAATGGGAGTCAATAAAATATCATCGGATAGGAATAGTTTCTACATTATGAAAGAATTTTTAACTGATATACTCATGGCATGTTCAAAAATAGATGTAATCCATTGAATACATTGATATTAGATAAATTATTGTAATGATTTGTCAATATATTTCTTGCATAAATTAACATGACTCATGTTACAGAACACACGTTTTATTCTGAACACATATTCTTTGCTGAAGATATAAACTAGCCTTTTACGTAACGAACTGAAATAAAATAGACATTTGTTAGTATGTTGCCTATATTTTTTAAGACAGTATAGGCTACAGTAATTATAAGATCAGAAACGATATTAGGGTTCTGAAGGCACAGAATTCCTACTTCCAACATTTATTAGCGTTATGAATGTGCGTGTTTTTATGTTTCTCCCATGTGTCTCTTACGGACTTGTTTGCTTTTATTATAGCATATGATAATTTATCTAATGCTCCAAACTGTCTTAACAAATTTTGAGTGACTTTGTCATTTGTGTTTAATCTGTGAAAATAATCAGTTTTAAAGTTATTTAATCTGAATATTCACGTGCTTAGTTTGACATCAGAAATATATGTGCTATTATTATTGTATCAACTTATTTTTATTATCATTATCATTCATAATAAGATTGCCCTTTGAAATGCCAAACTTGTTTAAGAAAATGTCTTACATTTCTACAGTATATGTTCTTACTTTATTAAAATCAGTGACACTAAACGTTTACACGGGAGAAATAACATGTTTTCAGTGACCCTTATAATGTGCTGCCAGTCACCTGTCAATTTTAACGTCTCTTGTTACAGAAGCTGTTGGATGAACCTCATTGCAGACATGATGAAGAACTTCACAATCCTATCCTGCGTAGGTAAGTTCAAGGAATCTTTTTTTTTTAACTTTACTTTTCCGCTGCATGACTAGTTAAATCCGAATTAACTGTCGTTCTGCATAGGCGTGACTGCAGTATGGACGTCATTACGTCATTTATTTTTTTATTCCCGTTGCTGTTGACCGATTGGCACACTGTCACAGTGCAAATTATTTTTGTATTAATCTATTTCGTTATTTTCAGAAACGGGCATCGAATTTTAATTTTTTTTTAATTTCAACTAGTAGATCAGTTTTCTTCAGCCATGTTTTTTGTATTTATTGTAGACTCCTGTGAGGGCATTTGTAAAAGCGAGCATAATCATTTTTAAACATTAAGTAACTTTGGTAACTGTTATAATCTCTTTATTATATGTTGACGTATTAGAACCTCTTACCTAGGTGTTTGATTTTAATCATTGCCCTGTATTCTATCGATAAGATTTTCTATTGGTTGATTATTGTCGGGAGATGTTGTGTTGCGTGATAATGCTCTGTGGACAGACTCCGAAGATGTTTCCCTACCACACAGTACCTACCGGGTAATTTAAAAGACGCTGTCTACGGCAATTCTATTCTCTTATTATCTCACGCGTCGCCAAGATGTTTATTGGGGGACATAAATTCCTTAGTGACAGAGTAATTAAATACCTAAGGAGCTATTCGTAGAGTCACAGCTTTGAATACATGGTGTAGCTGCGTAAGAAAATAATGTCCCTTGCCGAGCCAATAATGGAACGAAAAGACAATTTTAATACTCAGTTATTACCAAACTTTGAGTAGGTTTGTGCGGTCTTGACACTCTTTACAGCATTTTGGATGAACATAAAAGATGTTAAACTCTACAGTGTTTTTACGAAGTCTAGGGTCAAAGGTCTACTTTCATCCTTATGACTTTACGGTGTAATCTAGTATCATGTTAAACCAGAGGTTCTCACAAGGTGGGTTGAGATGTGAAGGATCTATCACGTTTTCCTTTCGGTTGAAAATTTTTAAAAATGTTTCGCTCTTTGTGAAATGAATACGAACAGCGAAGATGTACAAAAATATCCGGATTTTGTTCCCTTATTTCTGACATTCAGCCTTTCTTTAGTAGGGGAAGTATGTAGCAGATGATTTATGAATGCGCATTCTTGTGTCTTACCTGTACTAGAAAGATTACTTCCTATTCATTTAATAGTTGTTTCCTCGGTGTTTCTCATTTTCCAGGATTGAGTTCATAAGGCGTCTAAATGGAACATTATTTTATGGTCTTGCAGCTCGAATATTTAATTTATTAAGTACATATTACTAAAGTAATATGTACTTAATAACCATTTACTATTTTCGCTTGTTCCTAAAGTCGAATGGCTGGCGTGTAACAGCGATGTTAAACCTTCATCTTTTAATCCACTAGATCCATATCATGTAAAGTTTAACTTTCAGTTCCAGGAGTCACAAATTTTTTACCGCCGTATATAAAACGATAGGAATATTTTCACTAAAACTATTGATTTTTTTAAAATTTACCGTTCAAAGATACTGTATTTCTTCCTGTTAAATGACGTTAATTCAGAGACTGGAACAGGGTTTTAGTTTTATTAATGCATTAAATTAAAGGGGATGCTTTACAGAATATTACACTTGATTGAATTGCGTGTTCTTGGTCTGTTCATAGTCATAAGTGTTCAGATACAACTGAAATTATTTAATTAGATCGTCAGACAGTGCAGTTGTGCTGTTATCTGGCCCACTGAACCAAAGTGCAAGTAAAAGGAAAACGTCGAATATGCTCCATAACTAACTTGTACTGGTTTTTGTGTGGTAATATAATGTTGCGTATAGCCGTTATAGCTGTGATTAGTGTCATATTAGACTCGGATTTTAACCATTAAAGGTAGGTATGCGGGCATAATAAAAACAAAGATAAGCAACGTTTCTAACTGTTGAAGTCAGTATTAGCTGTTTGGAAGCGTGCGACCTTGAAAATGCTTTTCGGTACTCCAAAGAAACTTTTTGATGACCTGTTATGAGTAAAACACTGGTTGTAATGATACAACATAAGACATTTCTTGAAATGGTGAGACTCAGTGTAAGAAAGGGACAAATAGAAGATTAAAAGACAAATTATAAAGAAGGAATATGGGCAAGTAAAATAATAAAATAAAAATAAGATGCAAGGCCATGAAGGAGATATAAAATTACAGAAGAAGAAGAACTCAGAAGAGGAGAGGAAGGAAACAAAATGCAAAGAAAAAATATCTTGCTGCAAGGCTTAAGGATACGAAAATAGTGGAATCCGTATTGCTCGAGTTGAAATCTGTTAGTGTTTTCTAGAAATTCCGTACCAATCTTAGCTATAAACCTACAACAAAAGTTGATTTGACGTTGGATCCAAATCCAGTATTTAAGTATGTGTACGTAATGTGTATAGGATTTATGTCGTTGGGTGTGTTTGTTTGTATACCAACAAAGTCCGGAGATTTGAAAAGACACTTACTTACTAACGGTCACGAAAACCTCAACAAATCTTATGAACTGTTGACCTGCATGAAAATGTAGTATTATGAAAGAAAGTTCTCGCATGAGTTCGTAATTCCGAAATCATGTTACGGGCAGCTTGAAACTTTTCGAGGGTCGCATGCTTCCCGCGGGCCGCAGGATACCAACCCTTAGTTCGAACCCAGTTTTCCGAACAATTTTCCGCGGACGTTGCTTTTCACCTGGATCGCGCCGTGTGTCTCGAGAATTAGCAGTACCTGAAGGGGTCCGTGGCGTTGCGTAACGCGGGCGGACGGACTGGCTGGCGTCTGTCGCGAGAGTTTACACTAAGAGGCGCCTGACGTTAGGTCCCCGACCGTATAATATAAACTGCGACCAGCATTAAGACTCGCATGCCGTTTCAGCTAGAGGCACGAGGCATGTGTCTCCAAACCGCGTGCTGGTTTATTAATAGGCACTCTTCTAAACAACGCCTTGCTTTACAGTTACTGCCTGTCATCCACAGACTCCACTCCTTATTCTGCCACGATATATGTGTAAAATCGGCTTTGGAAGTGTCTGATATTATTTAACAGCAGTAAAGAATGTAAGCTACTAGCTACTATCGCCACTCAGGCGGATAACAAGGAGTCCCTGGGGGCGCAGCTCATAGCGCTTCGTATTACAGATGTTTCTAGGTTTAGAGATAATTTATTTTAATGACGTATTCTGGTAATGAAGGTTTATAATCCAAATACAAAATGAAATTTAGGTCACAGGATATCTTGCTGGTCTTTTGTGTAGATCGTTAATGTATCGCGTCCTTCTCGATTAGAAAGACTTCTTCTGTTGCTTGCAGCCGTAAATTTCACTGATTAATTTTATTGTTAAGCAAAGGGCCTACCTTGTTTTTTCGGAAGAACTTAATAGATCTACTTAAAAAAAGATTATTCATTCCTGAAAATGGATAGAAAATTTTTCCTAAAAACGTTATTCTGTACCTATCAGTTTACACGACACTTCTACTCCAAAGTATAATACATATTTCCACTCCTTTTAAATTACTAATTGTTAATGGGGGTCAGCATTTTGAATGTTGCAGTAACATTTTTCACTTGAACCAATGTACTTAATACAGCTGTTATTTTCATCTGGACTTTGAGGCAGTCTTTACAAACGTAAATTCAAATCAATTTAAGACGACTGCTGGCTTAATGTATCGTCAGCGATTGAGCCATGTGTGTTATTCGACATTTTCCAGTTGCCCGTACCAACTTATCTCTACCGTCACACCCACTGAAGAGTTTGTGTGTGTAAAATAGAACACCCGGAATACACATGTATGGGGTTGAAAACTGACATTGACGTCAGCTTTGTTGCTAATGTCGGTAAATTTACCAGAATGAAATGCTTACACATGTAACAAAATTGACTTGCATCACTCAAGACTTCTCAAACAACATAATTCGTTCCTCCTCCTCTAAAGCAAGTCCCAGAATGGTTCTTGACAGATGGATGCGGACACGTGTTACAAGCTGATAAAAAGGGCTCAATCAGTTGCACTGAACTAAGCAGTAGTCTGTTCCACCGACGATCAAAGCAACTTTGTTAGGTTGTAGGCAATAAATGACAGTTGAATGGGATGAAGTTCTCTAGGCATTCTTGTACAGCGTTTCTCCTATAAAGACCATCTATGTTTCTAAATACGTAAACAGTAGGTAATGTATGATTTGAGATTCTCACGGCAACTGGTATAAAAATGGTTAGCTTCTGGGTTATAGCGGGGTATAGTCTGGTGATCGCCCTCATGATGGAGGTAGTATGACCTCTGAAACGTCGGTAAACATCTACCAGACTGCACAGCGCAACAACCCAGAAAACAGAAATCTTCATACTCACCGCTGGAATTTATGTATACTCTAAAGAGGATACTGTTGAATCTTGTTACCGTGTGGTTCTTTTAATCGGCATTCCCTATCTGTGACTGTCTGACCAGCATTTACGTAGTTAACAGTAGCCACAAACAGAAAGAGAAATGAATTAGTACATTTCTTTCATAGCCTGTATCGTGATCCATACATGAAGTTTCTTAAAATACACACAGCGTTTTCCCATATGCTGTGTATCCTCAGAGGGACTCGGTGTTTACGACGGATGAATGCGCGCCTCGGGTGGTCCTATCCATCTAACGCCTTGATATGGGGGAGTGAGGGACGTAAGCAAAGTATGCAACTTGCAGGACTTGCACGTAGCGCGTGTTGTCTAGCTATACGGCGCTACTCTGATGGATAGTCGCGGTGACCCCTCAGCCTCTGAGATAACTTCTGAGCAGAAGAAGAGGGTAGGACGAAGGGGGCGCGTGTCCGCTCTTCTTGTTGACGTCATGTAGAAGCACGTTGTTAATGTTTATTTGCTATGAGGCTCGTGGATTTGAAAGCTGGGTGGTTCGGTGTTGTTCTGAGGCTGGAATGTAGAACTAAATTTTGTTGAAGAAACAAATTTTCATTCAGTTTTATTACAATTAAAATAATGAGGAACATGTTACTGAGAAGAATGTTTGAACCTAAGAATAAATTATAGGGAGAGAATTTCATAATGTTGAGATCATATCGTGTGCCTGAACGATATTATTATACAGTATTCAAATCAAAGAGCACGGAGAGATAAATAAATGAATGCGAAATTTTGACGGAAAACTTGAAGGGAAGTGACCACTTGGAAAATTTTAGCATGTGTGGGACAAATAATATTATAATAATATAATAATAGTTTGTTACAAAGTTACTATTCAATTCTTTTACTTTAGTGGAAATTTTTAATTTTTCCCATTTTTGTACATATCTGTAAGGTCGTAACGATGAAAGCAGTGTTTTCTTAGTATACAGCTTATTATAGCCTAGCTGTATTCTTAACCTTCTATAAATTAAATTAATAAAAGTACGTAAACCAGGAAAGACGAAGTCGGTGAAAGTTTACCCTGTGATAATACTTAGAAAATAGGGCTTTTCTTCAGAAGTATGTTTCCTAAGGATATTACAAAAATGTTTTTATCCCTTAAAAGGTATGCCGCTCTCTGTCTAAGAAGGTTGGGAAAGCATCGTTAATCAAAGAAGAATCGGATTAGTGGCTTAATACAAGTCGAAACGAGTTCATTATTCACATTTTACATTTTCAGATGTAACGGTAATCGAGAAATAAGGTCACCTCGATCGGCGGAGGACACATATTAGAGCAAAACAGATAAACACCGCCTACAAAGTATTTTCATGTTATCTGATTGTTTTATGAGCAATGAAACTTTTCAAACAACGATTGATTTAGTGTTCTATTTCGTTTGTTTGATTAGTCTTTTAGTATTATTCTATTTGACTCAATTTAATTAATGTTAAAATATTTTATTTTCATTCTAAGGAATTAACGTTACATTAAGTTGGCACAACAGTGCTATTGCACAAATAATAAAGTAGTATTTCTTTAATATAAATCATCTGCTCCCTAAATATGTGCTATTGATATAAACTATTTTTCTCTAAAGCCCTTGGAAACAGTATTTGTAGGAACGAAGGTTTAAAAACAATGTCGTGGCTCATTTTACGTATTTCCTTTTAAGGTATCGAATAGATACGAAACTGTATTAAAAATGGCGTCCCAGTATGTTCCGAGTATTAGTTATTCCAGTTAGTTCTTCCTTTTGTCTTCAGATTAAATAAATAAAAGAATTACACCTTAATTTTTGCATAACTTTACTTGGTATGCTTATAGCCATTATATTATTGTACTGGAAATCATGGGTTTTTTTAGCAACAGGATTCTGTTATTGTTCCTAATGTCAAACAACTTAATAAATGATCAGGGTTCAAACACACAAGACCGTTAGAGCTTGAAAAATTAAATTTGTCAGTTGTAACCTGCCGACAGTACAAATGATTATGAACTTGTAATTTAACATGATATGCAGCTACAGTTTCCAGTCAAAAATTTAAGTAACTAATAAAAGCTAGTTGGTAAGACTTGATTCGTCTACATAACTAAGTTTTGAATGTAAGTAAGAAAGAATCTGAAATACCTTAGTAAACAGTTCTAATTTATTGCCTTACTTTGTAAGAACACAATTTATAATGCCAAAAATTTAAATTTAAAGATGCTTGAAGAACTGTTAACATATGCATAAGGAGGTATCAATCGGAGCATTTTAACATAAATTGTTTTCCTTTGCATTATTTTCGTTAATTTTTAGTATATAATAGCAGTCGTAATAATAAAAGTTTCATCCACTGAATTCACGTCCTTTATTAATGTCAATAGCAAATAGCGGTGACAAACATGCGCGTCATAAGGGAACAAATTGAAACAGTCTAGACACTTTCAGGAACAGAATATAGGTGGTTATATGTTCTTACATCCAGACTTGTCTTGACAAATAAAGCAAGGAACACTATGGTGGCTATACTTATGTATTTTCAAATGTCACTGAAGGCAGCCTCTACGTAGAAAAAATATATTTTAAGGCGCATTCTACAAATACAACTTCTGCACATCTCGTGGTCGCAAAGAGACGGCATCTCCGTTCTCTCTGCGATATCCCAGTCCGAGGTAAACTGGGGGTTGTGCCACGTAATGTGTCGCCGGGGACAGAAGCAAAGTCGACCCTTCGCCAACACAAAAGCAGTCGCTAGGAGACGTACGGCGTCCAGCACTAAGAGGCAATCGGCATTCTAGAAACGTCTTGGCTCTCAGAAGAAAACAGCGGTCAAGCTTTGTGCAGATCTCTGGAGAATGGAACACGCGCTATTGATATGACACCAGGTGACAAGCAAGAGATTGCAGCCCATTCTAAAATAACAGAGTGAGATAGGAGAGAGTGGGGAAGACATCTTGGAATGAGTCATCATCCAGGGACCAGTCAGTTACCGTCTGGAGGATGGGAATGATGCAGGTCACAGAGGGCACTACCATAAATCCCTACGACGCATCCAGGATTCTTCTCTATGGCTTCCAGCTGTCGTATACCATAGAGATAAATAGGATACATGCATCGGGTACAAAGTGTATTAGTTATGTGTGGCAGTCTGGATGACCTGAAAATCTTCTCAGAAGCACGGAATTGATTTTACACTTGAACCTTTGCGGGCAGTGTTTTCGAACCTGTAGTTTGTCAAAAGCCGCAAAATTAGGTACTTTAATACACTAGTTCTTTATCTAGTTTCTTCTGTTACACCTTTTCTCCATACACGTGGTCGATGTATTTGTGACATTTAAGATGGCATCAAAAGTGGAATTAGTTTTAGAATTTACTTTTGTTATTCTTTTCAAAATTATTCCCAAAACGTGAAAAAATAATTTTGTCTGGTTTGGCTGCAAGTGTTTGCCTCTTATTCTGATCGAATAGCATAAGTTGCACGTGTTTGAAAACAGTTCGCTGTGGAAAATACTCAGACTAGTCAAATCTGTGTGAGATTTGAGGTGTTTACGGCAGTGAGGATTATGTTCTTGAGCGCAGTACCCCAGAAAGCCCGTCCACTTCATTGCCTCCTGTTTTACTCGCTGCGTCTAATTTTAAAATATTCAAAATATTTCTAAATTAAGCACTAAAGAAGAGAATGCATTGTAAATGCGCTATAGTAGTAAGGACTTCAGACACGTTGACAAACTTCTACCAGGCTACACTGTGTAACAATCCAGAAGACAGCCATCTGTGTATAAAACTTACGGTTCACGGACCTTAGTTTACGAATCTTCTTTATGAAAGACTGAGCAGCCGACAAGAATTTAAATTTTGTTTGAGAACAATAATTCCATGTTCTTGGCGTCGCAGTTTGTATTAATGCCCCAGGACTTACGTGAAAGGCGACATTAGACATTTCTTTGATCAGATCTCTTTTTATGATTACATCTTTCAGTAGGAATTCTTTCCTTTTTCTTTATGTCGTGTTCTGAATTCTTGGGGTCGCTTCGGATGACATTAGCGTCACCGCGTGTCCTTGATAGTGCAGCCCATTAGCACACCGAGGGAGCAGCTGCAACATTGTGTTCTCCCCGAGGTGACAATGGCGTGCGGGAGGTAGACCTCTTTTTATTACTTCACCTCACTTGTGCAATCAAAGGAACATAGTTTAGTGTCATAAAATGTTAGGGTTATATGAGGTATCTTTAACAGGTTCCGTAACTGAGAACTACAAAGTATCTTGGTTTACGCGGTGACATGTTTGGTTATCTCTCAGGGGTTTGTGGGTCGAGGATGAATTTGGAAAGTGTGTTCTTGTGGTCCCTTTTAAGTTAAACACTGAAGTTCTGTTTATGGCCGCTAGAGAAACCAAGATTATTTTAATAAGATAACTGTCTTGTGGGTTGTAGCGCCGTATAGTCTGGTAGATGTTCACCAACTTTTCAGAGGTGCTTGCTGTCTCTATCATCAGGACATATACAATTTTTGTATAAATGTAATGAGAGAATTAAATATTGGCTGGCTTCTAGGTTCGATCTAAGAACCTATGTTATTCGTTGCCGTAAAATATAATTTCATATGATATAAATTAAATTTAACTGTGTTTTTTGTTGTTGTAAAGTGATTAGTTTTGAATTTAAGGTAAGTGTAGCATTATTTAACCTATGAAAACACTTTAAGCCAATAAGTAATTCAGTATAACCTAATAATAGTACCATGTTAAAAGCCAACACACCAGGAGCTTAAAAATTACCATTATTATCAATCAAAGTTTTAGAATTATAATGATCTTACATTATGTAATCAATTTCATTGACTTGTAATGTTAATTGAATAAATTCCTGTATTTGCCAGAGGTACGCAAAATGTTGTTCGGTTAATTATTATGGAAGACATGCGAAAATAAGCTGACTGTTAGCTTGTTCTTGTTTTTATATATGGGATGTATAATAACAACGGTGATTACTAGCAAGCCATTTAATCCCATCATCTGTTTCAAATTAATTTCCAAGCATTTGCATAATTCCTTTCTTCGCTAATATCAGAAGTGTTAATATTGCAATATATACCAGGCATCTGGCGTAATCCTCAAGTAGCCTTGGTAATGGCCCTAGCATCGGTTTTCGTAACTACGTCGGCTGCATTTCACTGCTGGAAGATTTTATGGGTAGAAACAGTTTTCGACCGTCATTCATCAATGTATTAAGTTGTGGTTTTTTCTTTGGTTTGGACACTGTGCATCGTTCCAGTGTTAGCTATTCTAACTTGTATTACAGAAGTACTTTGTTCGTATCTCGACAGTATATTTACTGTACTTTGTGACATTTTTGTCCTTTTCCTCAGTCCCTGAAGGCTAATTCCGGAATAGTATTTTTAAATCAGTCGTGATTGATTTATCTTAAATCCCTTTAGGTTCACTGAGTGTGAAAATCTCGCATTTGCTGTTAAATTCCCCGTGAATTTATTACGATGTTGTTAATAATTTAGTATCCGTCGTCTCGGAACTAGCTTCCAAATTACCTCAAGTCCTCGAAATATGTTTTGGATCACTTGCTCACAATGAAAATATGTGTGAGATTAACCCGATAATGAATTACCTTGCATAATTATTCCGTTTCTGGTGTTTACTTCGTAGTGAGGTCTGTTCACTAATTTATGAATACGCAATTCTACGCGTTTTCAAGTTCGCGTAAACTTTGCTAACTATTGACGTTGCCCACCTGAATGTTCCATTCTTCTTTATTCATACAGATATATATAACACAGGTGATATTTCACGTTCTGACGGCGGCGAGCATGATGTATTCTGTCTTGTGAGATATTGCACCTTATAGTCTTGTAGATCTTTACTAACGATATATAAGAATTTATTGTTTCCATCATCAGGACGGTGATAATGTGTGACATGTGAATGTTTCCTGAATCATCACGAATCTAAACTATTTACTTGTTTCAGTTTTCATTAAATTTTAAAGAGACAAGCTGAAATAATCTCTAATTGTCTCATGTTCAAAGAAGTTTGTAACGAAGCTTACTCCCACAGTACTGGTGGCGTTACACACTGCAATCCATCCTCAGGTTTTCGATTTCTCTTTGTACTTAAATTTCATTCAAGTATTTTCTTTCGTAATTCTCCGTAGGACTTGAAGCTATGGATGGCCTGAGGGTTGTAGCGGGATGCCAGAGGGGTGTGGGTGGGATTTGTTGAGTTGACACCAGTAAATGACAACGATAGGGGAGACCCCTTGTGGCTGGAGGCAACAAGTTTAACTTTGCGGCCGAGAGAGACAACTTGACATGGAGTCTTTTTATTCAGGAGACGAAAAACTAGAAGGGGAAATCGCTAAGTTTCCCTTTAGAGGGAAGGAAATTGGATTAAATTAGTGTTTTATACCCATGAAGTGAAGAAAAGAAGTTAAAAAGAACAAGATACGCATTATTGTAAATGTATGGGATTAAAAGCCACATGGTTTAGTAGCTTCGCCAGTGCTTATTAAATAGTTTTTAGAAGTTCAGAGGTATTACTGCCTCCGTCATCAGTAAACCTCTGAGACGTCTGCATACTTCCACCAGACTACACGGCGCAACATCCCAGAGACAGTGATCTTTAAAATCGTCGCCGTGAGAACCTGAAAATTACCTATTAATCCAGTATTTGTGCAGATCGACCAGGGTAAGTTGTTACATCATTTGACCTGGCATTACTTCCTGTGACCTACTTGCCACGCATGAGGCAGGTCAGTAATACTGGGGGTTATTTGAATTACATGTCGGAAACCCACCATTTAAAAGACCAAAAAGGAGATGGAGGAATAATATTAAAGTGGATCTTGTAAATAATGTGGCCGAGAATCGCGACCAGTGGCGGACTTCGTTTTTTCCAATATGACTTTGGATTTCTGACTCGTACACACGTAGCGCTATTAGACTGTGAAAAGTTTCAACAACTGAAATTGTCAAAAGTGGATATAAAATATTATAAATGTTTGTGCAGACCTACTGTATTTAGAGACGCTTTTGTACGTTTTGTTGTGCAAAAATAAAATTGCCCTATGTAATTGTTAACCGTTTACGTAATTCGTGATTTCGTCTAAAAAGTAGGCCAGCTTCTTCTTCTACATTTAAGTAACAGCCGGTCTGTTTCATTTTCCTTTATTTCTTCTTCTTCCTCCTCCTCCTCTTCTGTTGTTCCTTTACTTGACTATGTCCTGCACGTAGGGCTATCTTGGTTGTCTATCCCGCAGGGGTTCTTTTCATAAGAGCAACTTAGAAGCTATCGCCACGTCGCGGGAGGTTCAAAGGCTACCAGAAAGAAATGCAGTAATGAACTGAGGCGAGGGTGGCTGAAAAGAGAGCTGAGCTGTAAAATGCTACTCCGGACACAGTGGAGGACTAATCACTAATTAAAGAGGATTATTCTGCCATGTAGGTGCAAAGGAATTAATGTACCCTGCTGAGTCTCTCCGCTGTTCACAAGAGATTTGTGTTGTTAATGCGCCGGCTGTTTAATTGTTGGTTGATTAATGGGTTTGTAGTCGACTCAAATACAGTGCTTTAAACCGACTGTCAACTAACCAAGGTAACCTAATTTAGGAAGATAATCTATATCTCATAGTGGGAAACCGACTTTGCTCCATGGAGTAAGTCGACAAGAACTCCGAATAGGGGATTTTTGAATAACGTCAGCTCCTTGATAAGTGTACAATATTGTAATATAAAAACGAGGGGGGCCACGGTAATTTATTCCAGATTTTTGCTCTTTGGACACATGCAAAGAACTTGAATGGAAACATTTTTGTAACAGAAATTGGTACTTTGATCAGTGACTTTGTTGTGGCAGACAACGTCTTTGACAATTTGATAATTTCTTTCGTGCTTTTGTCTCCGTAAGAAACTCCTCTCCGTTAATTTGTAATCGTCTAACAAATCGTATTTATCGTAGTAAAGTAATTAATTAATTACAAATACGCCTGTAAATAGATGGGTGGATGAACGGCAGCTGCAGATGGACATATTTTGAATTGAGTGTAATTCTATAAGTGTTTTCCGGTAAATGGAATCTTGAGTTTACGCAAGTACCGATGATTGCGTTTCAGAATTGATGCAGAAGTTGGCGTCGCTCTGATGCCGGGAAAAATACAAGTTTTGGGATCCGGCTTACGAAAGCTGCTAAATTACGCTACAGAATTGACAGTTCAGTCACAGTAGACCAGCTTAGATACGCCTCAGCTTAATTTTAACTGGCATTGTGGACATTTTATTTGGTCACGATATAGGAAATGTCGTTCACACAGTCCGTTTAAAAGTCTGTATTACAGTTTGCACAAGAGACTGATGTTGATATTTTATATTATGATTGTGGTAAAACTGTGAAGGGATTTTTCTGGAGTGTAAGTTTAATAAAATAGACCTAATTACGTGTATGTTTCTTATCGACTGGTGGAATAACGTTTTTCTTACAGGATAGTTTTTTAGGTCTCTGCGTTGCTTTAAACAGTGCCATAGCTGCTGAAGTTGCCAAAATGAAATGGTAACCTACAAAGTTTGTAACCGTCACCAGAACGCATTCTTCAAGGTAATTTTGCTGTGACCTTGAAATAAGCAGTTCGGTGACGGCTACTATAAACAAGTTAAGTTTGGATACCATGAAGCATGTTATACAAAAAACGCTGTTTAAAATAAAGTTTCAGGTTAAAGCATTTAGAATAGCGTAACTTCTGCTCTGATATGTCACTCATCTGGATATTTATTTATGTTAATTTATCGACGATTTCAGTAGTCCAGATTACGTTATTTTGAATGATATTATGATATAATTAATTGTAAGGAATATGGAACGAAGCGCCTATGGCTTAATTATGCTACTGCCATGATATTTTCCTGGTGTAACTGAAAAAGTAGATATTACTTCATTCGGGATAGCTTGTGTGTGGTCTGTGAATGTCACTGTTCAAATCTACAATTTGTTTTCTCGGCCACTAATTTCTGTGTGTGGAGAGACGGGTTTATATGGAAGGATGGTTCGGCAGACCGATAGTTGATAAATAAATTGACAATGAAAATGTCGTCCAGAATACGTATCGCAGTACTGCTGTGTCCATAGGCCTCCCGCCTAAGAATCACGCGTAAAAACGGGCTGAAGTTGTGGGTGGCGAGGAACTGATTGCAGCTCTTAGAATGAAAGAAGAGTCCGGTTGAAAGGAAGAGGAGGAAAACAAAACATCCTAAGGAGGAAAAGTAGTAGGAAGTAGGAGTGTAATTTGGCGTCTATAGCAGGCCGGTGGACGTGGCAGGCATACAGCGCAGGCAGGCGGTAAGAGGCAGTGAACAGTTCAGGAATTTTGTATTGTGGCACAAAGTGATGCTGCACTACCTGTCACTTCTGAGATCTGCTTCTTCTAATTCGTTGGCACTCCAAGTTCACTACGTTAACGTTACTGAGATTCTAAAATATTAACTGCGTTGGCACAATAGACGACTGAGAAATTTATCGCGGTTTTCCTTAGTCCCTTAAGGGAAGTACTGAATAAAACCTTAAAAAGGCCACGATGCGTTCTTTCACAGGTTCTTAAACAGTCATTATTCTTAGCCATCTTTCTGATCTGTGCGATCAAAAAGCTCGTCAAAGAAACTAAAATGCTGAAGCGTTGGATAATGAAACCGTGAAAATACAGGACCATACTGCTTCCATCCCAAAGTCACTGGTATTTCTATCTCATAAGTAGTACACCTCAGACTTGTTTAGCCTCAGACCTAAACTTCCATAAACTAAAAATTATATGATGCAGTCTTCAATTTTATAATGTTACTAGCATAGTATGACCCGTAAAATTTTGTAAGAATGAACTATTTTTGTTGAAGATTAATACAATTTATTGGTGTATTTTCCTTGAAAATCGCGTTAAAAATTAAAATATGACATTTCGTAAAATATTAAATAAAATTTGAAAAGAATCTTTCTCTTAAAGGCGCCTGAAGCCACCATAGGCGCCACCATACCTCACCATAGGCGCCACCATAGTCCCGTTTGCATTTCTTGCTCCCAGAGTCGCCGCAGCCAGAACTTAATTCTAGTTTTTTCAACATCGCGCGAAGGGTACAGTCTCATAGTCAAGCGTGACGGACACCGAGTTTATATTAGCAGTAGAGGAAGACACGTCATTGTCTGAATACTATGTTGTGAGACTGTACAAACAAGCACATAGTCTGACAAGTGGACGGAGCTCTGGCAGACTGAAGGACGGCTCTCCAGTTGTGTTGTGGGGTCAAGTGGGGAAACAATCTGGAGCGAGGGTTGATGTGGGTGAAAAGTAGCAGAGACACTGGGAAGGGGAGATGAATCAAGACAAGGGACTTTGGAGGGCGGGGGTGTTCTGATGAGGGAAAGTGGGACTACAGCATCAGTGATGTGCTCCGTCTCCTTCATTCCGCCACACACACATTGGTACTCCCTCTGCAACTCACACAAACCACAATAACACAGATGAATGGCCGAAATTCCTAAACATTTCTCTTATTGTGCAATAGCACGAAACTACAATGTGCGTATGATAACTTTGAAACCGCAGTTCGGATAAGGAAGTTTGGACTCGTACTAGGTGGTTCGATAGGAAGCCCTGTAACGAAACCAGAAAAGAAACTAACATATTGTCAAGAGTAGTAGAAATTCAGAAGAAGTATTTCAATTTTTTAAAATTGAAAAGTGTAACAAATAAGGATCAAATTAAAAGAATACTTCTCTATATTTACTTTTTTTTACGAAAGCTGCGAAGCACTAACACGTAAGCACTTGTTATTAAGTACTTTTTTTGTCTACACAAACAGTAATTTCAGATATATTACGCAAGAGAATGCCTCACTATATGAGCTTAAACGATTATTTTCTGTGTTGTATAGAAGTACATGTACATGGCAGACCATGGATAAGTGAACAGTCTTTCGTTTCATTGGATTTTTCCCACAAAGCAGTATGTAAAATTAAATTAACTAATGTTGTGTAACAAAAATAACATAAAGCATCAAAGAATAAAGAATTCAAGAGTATGTAAGTTAACATACAGCAAACTCCAGCTTGTTCTTATACGGAGGTTGTAATAATTGTGCTTCTCTGTAGTACTTGCAAATAGTACACCTCTTTTAAAAGCTTTGCAACGGCAACAGTCATCATCTCATAAATCCCAAATCCCTTAACAGAAAATGATCACCATACCATAGCAACAGTAATATAACAACACACATTCATTAATATTATCACACAAGGCATCAAATCCCTTTTAAACAGAAAATGATTACCAACTAATCAACGTTACTTATTATATTCTTAGATGTTGTCTGTCTCTCAAAGATTTGTAGCAGAGGGCTGATTAGAACGCATGATATGAATATTTAAATCGTCTTTAAACTTTCGAAAAATGTAAATAAATTAATAGTAATTGCTTGAAGCATGAAACGTTTGCTGAGCAATGAAACAGTAGTGGACATGCTGTAGGCCTCCAGAGCGAACACATTTGCTGTCTTTATAAGTAGGCCTGTAGAAATAGTCTAACTTCACTGTATCTTTGTATCGGGCATATGGACAGCCGACAACCTGGTACAAATCATTCACCATAAAACGTTCCGTTACGAAGCCTGTACAAAGACCCTGTAATTGAACGAATTCTTTGGAACGACCTGGTGGACTTTTGAAAGACATGAAAATTGGTAGTCGGAGAGACGATATAGGAGAGGAATTCAGGCATTGGTTACGGATGTAACGAAGTACAATTTGGATCTAGTAGGAATAGAGAAGGCTTGGTTGACTGTTGACGATAAGCATGAAGAATGGGTTTATGTATTTAACCGTGCGAAAGTAACAAGGATTACAGCTTCAGAACTCAATGTTAGTGAATAAGTGTCTTACAACAGTTAGGAAAGTGCAGTTTTTCTTATAGAAAGCCATACTTACGTCATTTAGAATCTGTTTCGATTTTATTATTGTAATGGTATTATCTATCGCAAGGTATAAATTACGAAAGAAATTAATTTTATTGTGAATTGTAACACACAACGTACATGTTGATTTCATAGACACCTCTTAAAAATCTGCTAAATTTTAAGTGCTAAATCTGTAAGAAATAACGTTTTAAAACCAACAGTAGGTAACAAGAAGTATTAGTCATAATGGGATGAAGTTGGTAAACTTTGTTGTATAGTTTACTTGATATTCGTAGGGTACATAAATTAATGTAAAAGGAAGGGGTCAAGAAATGCATTTGGAATTTTGGTGAGGAACCCTTTCAAAGACCGGCCACCTGAAAGATTAATTTCCATTCCATAGAATATGTGACCTGTTCAACAGGAATTTAGGTGAACGATCTATAAAGATTATGCATGTTCAAGTTGAATCAGCTTCCTCGGATTTAATCTCCATTTTACTGCCATGTGAGCAGTTGCGTTTCTGGTGGCCACCGGTGGAGTTACGTCACTGCTTTAGAAACAAATTGAACGTCTCCTTCCGGTGGTTTAATTTTTATTTCATGCGCCGTCCAGCTTTTTTTAAACAAGCATTTGAAACCACGTAAATAATTTTTGTTTATCCTGCTTATTTACTTGCATATATTTATAATTAGCAGATTTTTCCCTCTAAATATTTATATTTTACGTTATTATCGAGGAAGTAAAGTAAAGTAAAGTAAAGTTTGTCCCGCTACGTGCCGTAAAGGCGCTTGGGGGGAGTGGAGGTATAGCTCCTCTCTTTCTTGACCTCGGCACTAGATCGGGGTGAGTGGTCAGAATCACGCCCCGGCCGGCTTTACCCCCGGGAAAGGACCCCGGTACCCATTGTAGAGGAGGCTGGGTGGGCCCCAGAGCCGGTCTGGACGCAGAGGCTAAGGGAAAAATCCTCTGCCCCCGTCGGGTATCGAACCCCGGTCGCCCAGTCCGTAGCTAGTCACTATACTGACTGAGCTAACAATTTAAAATTTTATAAACTTATCAAACAGTTACTCATACTGATATTGGACTGACTGGTAATATTGTTAGATTATTAGCCTGGGAATATTTGTATTTAATTCGTTGGTACAAACCTTTATTGTGCAGAAAATTCCCGGCTTCTGATTTTAAATGACCAATATTGCGAGTAGCATTCGCTGTTTTTCAAAATACCGGTGCAAACACGTGCTTGTCCTGAGATGGATTACGGAGTAAGGAATTTACTTCGCTGATGTAAGCAAAATATGAAAAGAATTAATATATAGATACAATAAAATTATACATTCATATGAAACACGGAACTTTTTATAAGACCCTGTGTTGTGTATTAGTCTGTACCAAGCTGAGATAATTCGCAGATGGGAGACTTTAACATTTACCGTAGTCTATAATTTGTTAAGAAGCCGGCCAAACTTCGTGTTGTTCTTGTCCCGGGTTGGTTCTTCTCTTTCTGGTTACATCTAGGCCTGCAAGACGTCGTGGTCAACTATAACGCAACTTAAAACACGCAGAGAGTGCGGACGAACTGCTTCCTCTGTTAGAAAAAGGAGGATACCAGGAAATCAGAGGGCGTTCCGTAATTATCGCTGTGGAACTAAATTTTATAAAGTCCCGAAATTATTGTTTTACATTTCGTTCGCCAATAAGTTACTTAATATAAAGGTAGCCTTTGGGTCGCGTTTAATTCATGCAAAAGTTACGAACATTTGTATACTGAACCAAACTAATAAGGTAGACATATAACCAAAAGACAGTATTAAAAATCTTACGATAGGATGGTAGGAATTATTTTATATATATCATAAGAGTAAAAACTTATTTATTTACTTGGCCAGATAAATATGCGAGTTTATGAAACAATGAAATAATATTCCGGTGAAATTTTTTAAGTTCTCACGGCGACGAGTGTAAAAATGGCTGTATTCTGGGATGTTAAACAGCTTCGAGTCCTGCCCTAAAGGTCAGGAAGTACAGAAATCCAATATTATTAAATCCCTTTAACACTCGCACTACAAAACTAAACAGATTAATAATAATATTATTATTCATCGCTGTTGTGTTTCCACTAAAACATTTCTTATATATTTCTTCAACCTGATTATGGAGGATGTAAGACCCTCTGAAACCGGAAGTTTTGCTTCTGATAGTTTTGTCGTGTAAAATTTAATCAGTCGTGAGATCTCGAGAATTTTCGTTTCAACTACATTTGTCAGGAGAAAACTGAACGTGGTTTCCATAGGTTCAGAATGGGAGACGGTACTTCCCCACCAACGCAAGTGACGCTAATCTTCCACAATTCTTTACTGTCTCGCGTTTATCAGTGGCACATTTCCTTTCGCTCAATAAACGTGTCAGTGTGAACAATACCCACTTGCAAGCCCATGACGTAATCCTTTCTGATACAATCTGACTTCCACTACTACAAAGGAACTGCAGGTCTAAGGTCACAGACGATCGTGTCACGTCTGCGTTGTCGTTATGAAAAAGCCACTAAATTGGGAAATTATTAATGGTAGCGTAGCTGTGCACGTATTATTAGTCCTGTATTTGTTTTCGTTCCTGGATTCACCTTGGGCCATAAAATGGCGGAGATAAGTTAGACAGGTAACTTGTATGATGTCATTCCAAGGTAATCTTTGGGTTTTAGAGTGTTGGTTATTTTCTTTAAAATTGTGATGCCATCCTATTACACGAAAACAAAATTTGTGACACATAAATTGTGGGAAATGTAATTTTCGGAGGTCAGGATGGACCTCGGTATTATTTTACATTAGTTATGTTATTAGGGAGACGTAATTTGTGGTTTTTCCAGGTATTATTACAAGGATGCAAAAGCACTTGGTATAAAAAATTGTGCGTTATGGAGGCGTACAAAATTATGTTACCTCCGGAGTCAAGGGAAAAGAAAGGATCTTCCGTCACACGTTCGAATTCCCATCATTCAATGCAGTTATGAATTCTCAAATTTTGTGATGCGATTGAAACAGAAAATGCAAATAGGAAATTTTCGCTGAAGTTTATGTGATTTTTTGTGCAACGTAGGGCGTAATAAATTTGTGTTATGTGAATAGCACTTTTTAATAATATCACATTTTCCAAATAAAATTAAAAAATAATTCTTTCATGTTCTGGTTACGATACTTGATGCAAGCCTATAATTAGAAATATTTCTTTTTTCCCCCTGCCTTCGCTTTAAGCTCTCGTGTGTCGAGGCAGAGTCAAGCTCATATAAAGTGGCCCAGAACAAACTCCACAACAATTTTAGAGTGATAATGAAGATAAAAATTACATCCTTTTGCGGACTCGAAATTCGACTCACCATACTCCAGTCTTAAAATTGTCATAATTAATTCATTAAAATCTTTCGACATAACCAGAATCACGAACTACTCTTCCGTAATTAATATTCAGTACACATTTTTATGATTCTGGCATTTGAAGCATGAATTAATGCCTAGATTTTCGTTTGATAGTATCGACTTCGATTCTCGTCACTCGATTAATAATTTGCTTTATTCCATGTTATAACCTCTAAATACATACCTTTAAGAGATAATTAATATTCTAAAGTTTATTAAATGTTAGTGTGCTATACATAAAAGCCTAAATTTATGTCAAATGATAATTATAAAAGACTTATTTACAGCACATACACCATGGACATTTACTTATAACCGGTTATAATAAAACGGCTTCGTTATATGGCGATTAACTTTCTTAATGAACCCGTCCAATCAACCACGGCACATAAACAAGAGGTTGTAAAATATAAAAGTTTAACTTTTTTTCTAATTGTAAGGTGAAATTACAAGTTGATGATTTTTACGGCTTGAAACGGGACATTTAACGAGTGTCATTTTTCTGATTGCGCCGGTAGCATGACATCGCAATGAAAGCATTTGGATTGAAAACTTAACCGAATTATAATACTTTGTTTTAAAATCACATTTAAAGGATTTTATGAATAAATTAGACATGAACAAACTTCTCCTTAAGTCATCCGCCATTAATAGTGTCATACGTTATTAAGGTATGTGATAGTCATGTAAACTTTGTAATCGTTCAAGACTTAACTAATTTCATTTTTCAGTTCTAACTAATTGGGGCCCCTCGCTTGCCCGATTCACGATTCTGAATTATTAAACAACACAAATAAATCGTAAATTATTAGGTTTACTCCTCAACAAAGCAAGTGCAGTCATGAATAATATGCAGTAGGTCACATGATAATAGTATCTAGGTGACCCGGTGCCACTGACTGCATAACGTAGATACTTAGCAGTCTCCCATGCCTCATTTGGCACGGGAAAGTAACAGAAGTATAGTTCAGGCACGCGACATCCTTGTCTTTAAGTCTTAAACTTTTTGTTGTGAGGTTTTACAAAACAGGTGAAAAGAGTTCAAACTTCATTATAGGCCCTCCCCGCCAGGCAGAATTATAATTTCTGTTCAAGAGTTCAGTAAGGTTTCTGTTTATCCCATTAAATATCATATATATATATATATATATATCCTAGTATTTTATGTAATTTGTTTCTTGTCAGATGTGTACTATCCATAACTCAGTATCTCTGATTGCATCAAAAGTGAATCTTTCTCTTCCCGATTACTGTATTCATTGTCCTCTTGTTTTTATGAGTACATGGAGCAAACTCATTACGTAGAGGGCGCATCTGTCTGTCTGTCGCCCTTTTCACCGGAATACCAAACGTACTGACAACGTACGAAACCCATGAATGCACTCTGTTAGCACAATGGAGAGCTATTTAATATTAAAGCATGTAGTGTACAGAATTGCCACTGGGGTTTAAAGGTTGAAAGCTAACTGAAACCTGAAAATACCCGAGACTTTCGTAATTATTTCAGGAGAAAATAAAACAGTGATGTTTTGGAAACCCGTTTCTGCGGAAGTAGTTATTAACATTAGCAGTAGACCGATGAACCATCGCGTATGCCAACTATTGATTGAGCTCAGACAAGAAATAACTAAACGAGCTGTCAACAAACGTGACAAGGCTAAACTAGAACATTCTGTTTGTTTGAAGACGTAGAAGTGTGATCCCGTAAGACATCAGTTATGGTAATTCCTTCACACCTACTCAGCTGCACTTTGCGATTAAAAATAAAAATGCCTTTCGGTTAAGTGTTGACATGTGGCCGAGGAAGATTATACACCCAACCTAAGATCACGTTCTGCATTTAATTTACATTTCAGTAAGTCAGTAATAACTTAGTCACATACAAATAAACACAAATTAACATTTTAGGCTCATTGCGGGGGGGGGGGGGTGTATAGAACTTTGAGAGTGAAATTTCAGGTTCTGACGGTGACGATTATGAAGGTGGCTGTCTTCAGGGTTGTTGTGCCGTGTAGGTGGATTGAGGTTTAAAAACGAAAGATAAATTCAAAATATTGGAACTATTTACTGCACCGATATCAAGAAGCGCTCTTTTCTCTTCACTAGATGTTGTGTTGTGGACATTGTTTTGTTATATATTATCTCATAGTGATAAGAGTTATGCTCGTAACCACAGCACCTTGGTGTTCCACGCTTAGTAGAGCAATATCAAATTATGAAATATGGCAGTCGAAAGTGTATTATTATTAAAGGCTTGTCAGTACCGCCATTATAATCACCGATTTTGATATCCTACACAAACACGGCTCTTTTATCTGCTGTCTGTTTTACTAAATATACACTCTTTATTCTGCTGTTAATCTCAAGAATTACTGTACACTTTGCTAAATCACACAAAGTTAACTCGGTCTGTGTAATGACAGGCTATGGACTGGCCCATCGGAGTTCGATTCCCCGTAGAGGCAGGAATTATTCTCCTTTCCACGTCTTCCACACCGTCTGTGGGCATCAGCCTGTCGATTATTCGGTGTTTACCGACGGCATGAAATTTTCCATTTATCTCCGTCTAGCGCCGATGTTCAGAATGTGTCTTAATTCTTGGTCAGTTTAAATAAGAACACGAGCAAATTTACGTTTCCTGCATTGTCTCTCTGTACAATACAGTAATAGAAAGGTATACTCTTTAGAGTACACTGATATTACAGAGGTATTCTATACTTTACACAACGCAGTTTAATGTTATCCGAAGTCATTGTTGATCAAGAGTGTTTTTTCAAAAATGACCTCGGTTCGTTTTAGTGAGAGCGTTGTCTTTAGATCATTGTTGCTCTAATGTCAACATAAAGTTTCTGTATAGAGAATATGCTAAATTTTGGCCCCATTTTATGTAGGACACCGGCGTTGTGTGTGTTCTGTCAGAGTGTGTCTGCGACACCGGCTTGATGGGAAAGGTCAATTTGGTTGACACATTTCCGAAGCTTCATAACATTATTCCGCCAGTACAATATTTGTCCAGCTTTTCGACACTCCACTTCAAACAAGCTCAGACGACTAATAAAGCTTTCAGCTGTGACATGTAGACAGCCTTCAGTAAGTAGCTGTTGCAGCTCATTATGTGGGAATCTGAACACTTGTCTCCGTGCTTACGATGTTATCTGTCACTATGAGTCGCAGTTTTATGTGATAGCAAGCACAGGTGTCATTATTAACAAAATAATTTTCATTAGGTTCAGAGTTGTTTTAAGACAATATGAAAGGAGCAGTAACACTACTTTAGTTCCCCTCATTTATATATAAATTGAACTAAAACATATAAACACGTGTTATTTTATTGGAGTAGGATTAAAATCACCAGTTGCACAAGTAATGGAGCTGTGATTCAACTTCACTTACAGGTAGTGGCGAGAGAATATTTTCACCACCTGTTAGATTGATTTAAGATATTTGTGAAAAGGATGTTAGAGAAAATATTTTAACCTAGGTGAGAGGAAACAAGAAGGGGCCAAGAGATTAGCTTAATGATGGTATTCGTTAATTATGCTCTTCGGACGACAAAATAAATGACAGGGCATTTTGAACGCATTTAGGAGATGACAAATGCAATATATTTGACTAACGTTGGTAGGATGATAATATTAAAATTGATTTTCAACGAGAAGTGAGGCGGGTGTTACTACCAGGGAGTTAGTTAGTTAGCAAATAGTGGGGGGGGGGTGTAGGCTGGCTTCATTTGTGCAGAGCAGTTGGCTGTTGTGGCTACGGAAATGAACTTTGGGTTCCGTAAAATGCGAGATGTGTCGTCAGTAGCTGGGAGACTGAAGTTCTCAAGAATAGACTGTGCTTCATGGTGCTGATACAGTAATAATCTGACGTTCAAACACGTTCCAAAAGTAAAGTCAGTCAAATGTCAAACTGGAATTTACCTCCATCCAAATGTACTTGTAATTTAAAAGTGTTTGAATTTGTGACTTTTCTGAAGACGTAAGTCGTGTTATTAGTTTCTTTTCGCTTGGAGGTGAGCTGAACTAAAATTATTTGTTTGTCGTAGCTGACTGTGGATTTCTGTGTATCCGAGCTGACTCGCATTTTCGTTATCCCTGTCCCAAGGTTTTTTTCTTTGCCTCCAAAGGTATCAGGAGATTTCTGCTGGATCGTACAGCCATCAAACGCTCGTCTACTTTTCACATGAAAAAAAGTGCTGAAGTCTAGTCGGAATTTTAAGCTATGTCAGAATTACATCTTACGTTCAGGTTGTCTACCAGTTGTAGGCATGTAAACGTCAACTGTCTACCCCCTTAGTGTTAAATGAGATGAGGTAGGCTTTCCTGAATGTAACACTGTTTACACGAGTGTAAACATTCAAAACCAGAAGGAGAGCAAATGACCTATGTTCCGATTCAATTTCCATCTTGTGTTAGAATCTTTATTTTATTATTATTATATATGATTTGAGGTTTTCACAGCGGTGAGCTGTGAGCAATTCGTCGCCCCGATGACGGAGGCAGTATGATCTCTGAAACGTTGGTAAACATCTACCATACTACACGGCGCAACAACCCAGAAGACAGAAATCTTTTATTATAATTTGGATGCTGTTATATTGCTAATTATTACAATTGTGCCAATAGCTCTCTTCACGTTGTCGAGTGCGAGTTCAAAAGTTGTCTCCAACATCTTTTTAATTGTCTCATTCCCGTTTCCTTTTTTTTATTTGTCTGGAGCTGTAAAAGCCAAATGCGAGACTGAAACAATAAACCTTTGGTTTGAGCCATGCCGGGACCAGCTGTTCTTATGGGTCTCCGTCCAAGAAAAGACAATGCGCGAGTAGTCGCTGTTCACGGTTCTTTCGTGCGTGCGTGCGTGCGAGTGAGTGAGTGTGCAAGTGTACTGGAACCCTGACCTGATCCCGACCTAACTTTTGCTTTCATTTCCCCCTCCCACACATCGGCATTCATCGGAGGGGTGATTATTTTTATGCCCAGACACAACTGTGAATCCCCAGGTCATAGAACCCATAATTCATTATTTACACACACACACAGGAAAAACATCTGAAGCAAATTATTGTGTTTAAATATTTTATATATATTTTTTTAAAATTTGCGGGTTCTTGGACGAAATACAGAAAATGGTATTCTTGGTACAAATATAATCTACCTAATAATAATAAATCCGTATTGTAATTAAATGTCGATATATCGTTTAGCTAAGGAACAATTCCTTTTATTTTTATCGTTTGCCCATCATGTGTATAAAGTCGTCTTAGTATATGTATATTTCTGTGTAAAATGATAATTCCCTGTGTATAAATCGCTGTTGTTTTATTTGCATTCTTAATGTGTATAATATTTTAAAAAAATGAAGATTACTGTCTTCTGGGTTGTTTCGCCGTGTAGTCTGTCAGAAGTTTACTGACGTTTAAGACTGGTTTTGTCCAGGTCTGCCTATTCTTCTCTTTGTAAAAAATATCTGCAGGTTATTTTCATAAATTTAGTTTATATAGGCGTATAAATGATCGGATTGTTTTGATGTTTCTATTTTCCTCTGAAAATATCAGTATCGGTAACTTTTAATTTTAAGTTCCTGTAGCGGTAATTTGTACGTAAATTGCATGACGTACCACTTTTATCTCAAAAAAATTAAATTTATTCCACAACTAATATTGTTTAACACTTTTTGTAAATAAAACATACCTAAAAATATTTTCGTAGTTCATACATGCGTATATAATTTAATACTTTCCAAGGGTTGTATGCACGTGAACCAAAAATATTACTATGATTTTCAGCACAAATGATTCGGCATTTTTTCCACCCAATAAACGTAAAGAGTGTGTGATATCCATTCTTCTGTGAGTCTCAGATTTGACTACCCGGGTTCAGTGCTCGAATACTCCCGGACCGCCTCTATATTTGGTAGCTGGCGGTCTTTACAGTCACACAGAACTGGTGCAATTTGTACCCGTCATGCCACATCTCCAGACTAATGGTTGCAATCTCACATAGGATTCAGTCTTTCAATAATATTGTGATGGCGAGCGGCTGGGGTACATTATAGTCGGTAGGGAAACACAAAGATGCGGACGACAGCCATCTTTCTCTGCTCACAGTCGGAGAAACCCGATGGATGGACAGAGAGAGACGGATCTCTGATGGATGGAACGAGAATAATGACAAGACCTGACTATAGGCCAGGGGTGACCAATATTTTGAATATCTGTGCCTGCTTTGGTGAGTCATACCTAATTAAAACTACTCAAATTTTGTGAATAAATTAATGGAATGTTCCTGGTACTAATCTGAGCACCACATGATTCAGATGGAGGTGAGTGGTCAGCTTCACGCCCCGACATCTTAAATTCTGATGAGAGAATCTCGGTGCCCATTTCATATTTAATAGTATACTGGGTGAACCACGGATCCGGTTCGGGCGTCCTGACGTGGAGACGTCATAGAATCCCGGGACCTTTTCTGGCTAGATGAGCGACTATTTTTCATAATAAAGTACTCTGCTGCATGAAGTAGCTCGTTGTTTACTTTGACAGAAAATGTTTGTCCCAGACATAATGAGTGAACTTCCGTTTTCATGGTTATTCCTCTCAAATGGCAGCAGTGATTATCGCTGTGTTAGTGGAGGCAGTAAGCATTTCTGAAACGTCTGTCAATTTCTACGAGACTACACCACGCAGTATTCCAGAAAGTTGGCATATTCATACTCCATGCCATGAGAACCTGAAATCTAACAACGCTGTCATTTTTTCTGAAGCACACTTTACCCCACGCTGTGTATCTTGCCTTACCTTGGTGTGATGCTTGACGGATCTGCATCACTTGAAAGCGTTGTGTGGCTTTTAAATGGGGGGCGAAAGGAGAAGGATTAGTAAGGACGCGACCCATATTAATGTAATGTGCTCGAATATGCCAAATAAATTATAGGATAATAAAGAAAAATCTGTCATGATAAACTGTTGTCCATCCAATATATCCGTGGCCAATCAAAAGAAGTCATTCGATTCATATTCAATAGGATATGTTTCTTCCACAAGTATGTAATTTATTATCAGTTTAGCAGTAGATACATTTTTTGTGTACTTAAACCTCATTATTACGGAAACAAGAGTAAAATGTGTACCACTGGGTATTGGTCATATCCGCTGAAGTACAGATTAATAATAGCCTATGACGATATTCAAATTCAGCCTTTCTAAACCTTTATGGACATCTGGGACCTTTAAGTCCCTCAAGTACAAGTTTTCCGTAGAATGGATGTTGGACTTCCTCCTATTTACTCTGTCATCCTCAAGAAAGGAGCTGTTGGGAGGACACGAGTATATGCGGGAGTTACACGGAAGTTTTCGGATTTGAGTTTTAAGAAGAAACAGGAATTCGTTCCATAAAGAGGTAATCGAGTTTCGGAAAATAAACCGCATATTAGTTTTACGTTCGTCCTTTGCGAGTTAAGACCGTCCTTAGTGACTGGTTTAGTGTGGTAAACATAGATACAGTTTTGTCGAGCAATTTTGACTTGGTTTCATACATTTTAGACTCCACTTTATTTGTGAGCCGAAATGAGCCCGGAACAATTTCGTTTTTCTTCACTGGGTTGAATCATATGTGTATAAGACATATTTCTGGTGGGAGATAGACTTCTTTATTTATCACTCTTACATATTTTCTGCTTTATATGACGTATCGCGGAATTTAGAAGGATAAATTAGTATATTGAATATTTATTAAGAATTGTTTTATACTAGCTTTAAGTATATTTTATTGGGATGCTATTTTATCAACGGGCTTGTTAGTCACTATTTACTTTATCCTACTTACATACATGTTTATCATGTCGCTCTCATATTATTTCTTCCATATCATAACTATAAGGTTTTCGAATATTGGGAATGTAAAGAAACAACTGGCAGCGGCATGTTCCATTATGCGCATATTATATACGCATTGTTTCAGATCGATTCTTTGTGGATAAGTACATACCGTCCCTTAACACCTAGTTAATCATTTACAGTGTACGATAATGCTTCTTGTGTTTTCAGAAATCTTTGTTATGCGCTGAGCCGTTTCTAGTAAAATCGATTTATTATAATTCAGTTTCTCGTGTAGACTTTCATTTGATCGATATGAACGAAATTAAATTGTCTCGACAACTTCTAGTTAAGACAAATTTTTCAGATTCCAATGAAATGTGTAAGTTGTTTTGGAGACGATGTAAGTTAGGGCTGAGATGCAGATAGGGTAGTCTGCTCTCAATACACCTCGCCAATTGTGGCGTGCGCTCGTTGGCCACTACTAGAGAAGCAGACATGTTGTTGCCTACTGCTTGTAGATCGGACAAACTACGAAACGTAAAAGACGATGATAGATGAGCCTAGCATACAACGGATCGGGCCGGTTGAAGCGAGCGAATTAAAGTGTATACTGAACACACTCCCATGGCTATTGGTACAGTAAGCGGGAATAATGAGTAAGAGATTAATGATATCTCTGCTTCTTCGTGTTTAGTACCGCCAGAAGTAAAAGCATACCCATCTCCACCCGAGGAAACGAGCTAAAAAGATATGAAAAAATTAGAATGAAGTCATTTTGTGCGTGATCAGTTATTTTTTATTACATAAAACTGCATGTTAAAGTTAAAGTTAACACAGGAAACAAAACGTTGTCGGTCAAGTGATGAAGAGGCCTGGTAATATGTTTCAAAACACAAAAATCGAGATTGATGGATTTACGTAGCAGTGCAGCATCGATTGATGCTCTTCCGAATTATCTAAATTGGATTTACGTAACCTTTGAAGCACGAAGTTCATGTAGATGACATTTAAAAATTTAGTTCCTACCTCAAAATCACGCGTCCTTACTACAAAGTTCATTTTGTTAACGCTCTTTAGCGAAATAGTCGCTGTTTGTCCTGAGAATTTTCCAAAAATCATAAATTGCCCACGCTCTGGACAGAATGTATGTATAACTGAGTGTTCAAGTTCTTAGTTAAATAGATGCCACTGTATTTTAAAGAGTTAGTAACTATCTTTGACCATACCCATAAATAGGCCTACAAAGCATGAATGGTTTAAACCGATAAATTTATGACTTCCAAGTATATAACCCGTTCCCCTTCCAAACATAACTTTACGAAGTGGTCTTTTTTATTCAGAATTTCTGATTGAAATGTTGTATATGTTCTTCTCCCCCCATTTATACCCCTCCCTGAAACCCTCATCCTTCATTTGATAACCCTAATAATGTTTTGTAAACAGAACATAGTATGCGGTTCTTAATTGTTTAATTTTCTCCACCCTTCTCTTACCATCCCATCTGTAAGCTCGAATGTGAAAATATGTCCGCTATACTTACTTCACTTTACTTTGACGACTCGTTCTTCAAGTGCCTGAGCACTGCGGGTCCCAACTTTTCGTTGACTTGATGTATAGACATTCGGTAGGACTCCTTGGACGAGGGATCGGCCCGTCGCAAGGCCTCTACATGTACACAGGACAGCACAACACAGAAAAACGCGGACAAACATCCATGGCTTGAGTGGAATTCGAACCCACGGTCCCAGCGACCAAGCGGCAGAAAGCCCACGCCTCAGACATGTCCGCTATATTAATGTATTTTCAGTATCGCGTGCCTTCATTACCGTTGCTATGTCAACTCTTTCAGGAGCTAACAGTAAGGATTGTAACATCTTAAGAAGCAGAAATATCCCACTGTGTTCATGTACTGTCGTAACAGGTTAATCGTATTATAACCAAATTTTCGCCGAAATATTTCGCTAAATTCTTTTCAAGACTTCGTTTTGAGAGAGAGCGTATCGGGTAGCTTTTCTTGCATTACAAATGTCACAAAAAGGGACCGAATGTCTTCTGAGATATTCAGATTTTTTTTTGTGAGCCAGCCTCAGATGCGTCTCCCGGGTTAGGCAGTTCTTGTTAGTAGCAACGTTTTACAGATGTTGGGATGGTCTGCCTAAGCAGTACACACCAGAGAACATGATTAAATGCTGTGACGAAATTTCAAAACCAGCAACAGGAACGTCTTCGTTCGACATCCATACATTAACCGACTGCTGCTTGCCAAACTCTGCCACTCAAAAAAGAAACAGACGTCAGTGTAACCAACGAGACCTATTTTAAAATCAGGAGCCTCTCTCTCTCCCTCTTCCATCTGCATCGTCACTTTAGTACTAGTCGCGAACTAGCCAAGTATAAGTGTAACAGACATATGCGAGTTGAACCGGAATGTACTGACTGGCTAGAGTGGAAATCGTGTAGTTTATCCTCACTGGAAAGCGAGGTTTGAATGTTTGAGGTTCTCACTGCGGTGAAGATATCGATTATGGTCTTTAGGGTTGAAGATAGAGACATATTTCTCCGAAACGTTGGTATCTACCTACAAGTCCACACGACTTATCTACGACGAAAATCTACATAGAAGTTTACCTAATTAATGTTTAAAATAAATCAAACTGATACAGCATAATAAACATATAAAATGGTAATTATTTTGTCTGAAGGCAAAAAGTTACTCCATTCAAGGAAACCAAGTAGTATATGTGAACAAAATATTTTAACAATTCTGTAGTTAAATACACACCAGTCACGTGATTGATAGTTAAAGGCCCAATGAACGCGTAGAACTAGGTCACGTGATGGTCACGCACTATTCTGTTTATATCCATTGTATCTCTATGAATAGATCGCAGTTATGGAAATGAGTAAAATACTTCGTAAATTCTTTAAATCATTGGCCAACATGACAGAAGAATAAAATTTATAGTACCCTGAAGATTTCTTGGAAAAGTTGCCCTCACTTCCTCGCTTACTTTTTAAAAAGTGATTAGATAATTAGTATCCTAATGTGGATGTTGTAATTTCCGGTTCAAGGACTGTAACTCCGGGTTCTTCAGTAGCAGCTGATTGTCACTCTCCGAAATAAAAATTTTTCTGCCGTTACGACTGAAGTAAAGTTTGGTTGGCAGTGTCCTTTGCCGATTAAACCCGGTTCACGTCTTTTCCAAAAATCAATTTCGTAATAATATCATCCTACCTAAGCCCATGTGATCCCCTCTCATGAGAATTCCAACCAAAATTTTCTTTTATTCTTGTCATGTCCTTATGCGCTACAAGTCCCAGCAGTCTTAACCCGTGTGGGTTAATCGCCGATACAGTTTATGATGAAGAGTGTAAAGTTTTAATCTTTTTCTATATTAGGATAACCGCGAAGGAAAGTGTTCAAAATGGCTTAATTTTTGAAGAGCTGCTGGCCTTGTGCTAATTGTGCCCTTGTCTTATAATTCCCGCGGCTTTTTTATTTACTTTATTTTTATTTATTTTATTTGTCTTTTATAATAAGCATCCCTTCGATTCTAGAGCTTTAGTACTTTTGGATCTTCGTTTATTATCTTGTAGTGCCACTGGATTCCTTGCATAATTATATTCCAAATTAAAAATTAAATTAATAAATTAACAACGAAACGTTAACCGTAATCCGGGAATAATGCAGTACTTCACCATTAGACGGGCTTGCTTGTTATCTTGGCGTCCCGGTCACTTTACCCCCGGAGAAAGCCAATCGAAAGAGCAGGGTGCCTAGAGATTTCATTGTGGTTTTAAAATATAGGATGTCCCAAGAATATGTCTCCGAACATGGTTAATATTCCAGTTATAATTTGTATCCATCTTTTTGGGACATTCTGTATATAGTACATTCGAAAAATTGAGGATGGAACTTGTCGAAAATTTTCAAGTCCGGACAGAAAATATTTTCTGATTATCATTGTCTCCATTTTAATACTTTCCTGTTAGGTCTAATAACTTATATCTAAACATATTGAAGCTTTCATTTAATTTATTCACGGCCTTGGTCATCTACTTAGAATTTGAATAGACTTTATGATTGAATGTTGCTGGTATTTTTGGTGTGTTTAATATTGTAACACGTGTACGACTGCATCGTATATCTACTACCTATGTCTTCTTCTAATTTTCACCATTATACTCCCCAAGGACATTTTGTTTCTTAACTCACGTGCCGGAAAATATATTCAGCAAGACTTTATATTATAACTGCGTAGCATAAGGCAATAAATTCTACTACGTTTTCATAATTTGTACAGCGCTTGTCCTGTTTAATGAAGTGAGACCATCCAGGTCTCAGCTTCGTCTCAGGAATCGTGACGTGCAGACCCCGTGAAGTGTGGAAGACACTGAACGTATGAAGTTGGCTAAATCCTGTTTCCGTTCTTATCAACATGAGTACGACTTCGTACCTTCTTATCCTCATATGTCTTCTGATTATTCTTTCTGTTGGTATCAGATACGTTTACCTTGAAGATTTCTGTCTTTTGTGATGTTGCGCTGTCTAGACTGGTAGAAGTTTACCGACGTTTCGGAAATACTTTTTGGCTCCATCATTAGATTGATGATAAAGACAGTGTCTCTGAAACGTCGGTAGATTTCTACCAGACTAGTCGGCGCATCAACCCAGAAGACAGCCATGTTCATACTCGCCTCCGTGAGAACTTGAAACCACAGTCCAAACTGTGCAATTCATTTACGCTTTAGACACAAGAAAGGAGTCCGTCGAAATTGTGTTTGGGAACGGAAGCTTTGCGTGAATACCGACAGAGAAAGAGACCGAATGAACGCACAGAGACGTTCGAACACTATAGACAGATGTGACCAGTCCTCGCCTGCCAGGCGCACCACGTGTCATTAATGGGGTTGACATGACGTGACATGGCACAGTGGCATCCGCTTCTGTCACGTGCTGCAACCAATTGCTCAACGCGCATTAACTATAACGCCGTCAAGCAGACGAGTGACGAGGCACTGAGCCGGCCACCTGGACCCCTCACTTTACTTCCACGACGTCGGTTTCAGGTTCTCTCCAGTCATGGGATGACATTTTTGTAAGAGTGGTGCAAAAATAATAGTTGTAATACAATTACTTTTCGAAATGTAAGTATAGGGATGATGTGCCTGGCATAAAAATGGTACATGCTATTTATATTTCAGAATCTTATGTTTCCCACTTCCTCTTGGAGTACGTACAGAAGAAAATGTGCAAAACAAGAATTTTCCTGTTGTTTTCTCTGGATGTGGAACCTGGTCTTTTACGTAAAGGGCAAACCACAGGATTGGGATGTTCATTAACAATGTGCTCAAGAAAATATTTGTACCAAAAAGAATTAAGCGACAGGATGACATAAAAATCGCAAAATGAAGTGGTACATATTTTGCACTGTTTACCAAATAATTTTACGGTGATCAAATTAAAGAGAGCAAGATGTGCGGGTCATGTAGGCATCATAGGAGAGCTACTTCATCTATGTTTCTAAATGTTCGAATAATTTTCAGAGTGAAATTAAGTGTTTTATCAACTCTACAAGAAAACCACGTGATACTTGACGGTTGGAGCACTTTAGTTGCAATGGAACCTACGACACATCAATTAAGTAAGACACAAATCATTGCAAACCCATTTTTAAAATGAATGACAAATTGTATAGCATACAAATGGTCTTGATTCATATGTTATTTTTTACTGAGCAAACAATTTCATGTTTACAACAAAATCACTTACGCTCAGAATAAGTGCATGCACTGATACGCATGTGAAACCTTGGTTATAAGACACAAAATATGACATTATAGGGAAGTAACTGGGTAATAATGTTTAGTTTAATTATATTCAAGTTTTATAAAATCGATGCTCTTAATCAAGTTTACTTGAAACACACAAAAGATGGCGTTCTAAGGACGGATATGGGATCCACTTGTAAACAAATAATGTCTTGCGGCGTGAACGATGCTGCTGAGCGTCTTCCGTGATGTAAACATTCAAACGTTCAGAACAGAAAAAGACAACCGTCTGTCTTTCCCAACACGTTGAAAATGATCCACTCTACTGCAGAATAACGTGTTGCAGTTATGTGAATCAATTATGGCGTTTCATTATAACAAAGATTGTCTTCACCTTTTCCTCGTCTCTCACCCCTCCCCTCCGGGGAGGTTTGACTTAAGTGTGCTCAAACATCAAGTCATCTTTTGATTTTTTTTCCCCCGTTCTCTGTAACGATATTTGAAGACTGTATTGGAGAAAATTGAGAATAAATAATTGTCGCCCTTTTTATTAAGGCACTGTCACGATTTTCATATAAAGGGCAGTGGAATCGAGAGCAAGGTTAATAGCTCTCATTCATATTCTAGGGGTTCAAATGCAAGCTCAGAAACTGGTTGTCCTTAATTTACGCCAAGACCGCTTTTTTCCTTGTAATTTCCGGTGTTTTATTCATTAAGAACACCATCATTCTAATCTGAGTTCTTGGCAGCATCATTAATAAACTGTTGATAAGTATTTTTCCTTATGCAACCGCCTCCTTCTGCAATGTTTTATATAATATTACAGGATCAGTTACCAAACTACAAGCCTTACGGCCACAGAGGACTTTACAGCCCTCTCTGTCCCCCTTTAAGTTACCAGTACAGCGATGATATCTTTGCTACACTGAGAGTTCTTTGCTGTCATCCACTCGTCTGAGTTTTACTGTTCGTGTTGCAGCGTTGTTCGCTTTTACTGTGACCTTGAAGCATTCAAGTATGTGACGCCTGCTGTAGTCTGTACCGCGATTATGATGGCCATTGAGAACACCTTAGACGTTTAAGGGGTGCTGTGTGCTGGACCACCAGAAGTTAACACACAAAGCCAGTACCTATTTAAAGGGTATGGGTTGGTGGGTTTAGTCCCGAACCTTGGTTGTTAATTTGGAAATTAAAAGTAGTATTATATGTCTGTAATTGGCCTGTAATTATAACGGATCGCCTAAAATGAGAGTGTAGCTAGCTCAAAACGTCTTGAGTATCATCTGTAGACGTATCTCGATTCCTCAAGCGTCGTTCTGCAGTATCTGCTGGTATCGTTAAAAATACTCGAGCTGTGCTAAGGCGACACGGAACATATTATATCAGGTAAACTCTCGACTGTGCCAGAGAAATGTCTGTTCACTGCACAGTTTAAAAGACGCGGCCCAAATAACTGAGTGGGGAGGGGAAACGACTTGTATAAACAAATCACTTGATTATGCGACTTTTAAAACCTGTTATTCATAACAGATCTGCTACTTGTCATAACAAAAATTCTCTCCCCCGCCCTCCTCAACTACCCCTTTTCGTACGTTATTTTGCTCACCTACGTCACTAAACTGTTTATTACATATCACTTGCATAAATATAATCGTCTTTATAATCGATAGTAATCACCCTTTTCATCCGGTCAGTGAATGTAATGGCGCATGGAAATGAATTCGGGTGTCGAAAATCTGTGGAATGAACTAATTTCAGTGGTAAACTGTCTTTTCGTATGGGGTGCCCATTTTTATAGATATTTGGGATAAATAAAAAGAAGAAGAAGAGATAGATAAACACATACAAAAATTATATATGTGCGAGTTTGACGGATAGCGGAAATATTGGTGAAGTATGTTCTCTTTGCTGTAAAATGACATCAAATTGATATAATTTTTACTACTGAATTGTAGAACTTAGCCGCCAGTTCTTAGCTGCCATGGCTTGCATTTAAAGTCAGTAATTATGTGTCTTATCATGCAGCCCCCTGTGAAAGCCAGGACGGTCGCCTTCCTTTACTAATGACGCATACATGAAGTTCATTTAATACAGACCTACAACTATTTACACTAATTAAGTTTTCGTTAAGATATGTCATTATAAAAAGTAAGAAATTTAATACGTAATTACAGTTTATTTTAAGAAATACTTCTGTTTTAGTTTACCGTTAATAAAGGTCAGAGTTGAAGCATTTGATTTATAGAATTATACATGAAATTTTAGGTGGAAAATATGCAGTGGGTATCTGCAAGCAAAAACGTCTCCTATTATAAAGTCGTGAAATAGCAGCAGCGAGGAAAACCATGAACCGCCCTGAAGTCCTGACGACCTGACGTTTAACGTGCTGCGCCGCCGTGAGTTGACAGGAGGATTATATAGTTTGGAGACCGACTTGTCTCAAGTTTCCGGAACGTGAAATTGTTGTATACCTTCATCCATGTATACCGTCATCTTTCAAGATTGGCTTGGCTGTCCTAACTTAATGTGTAGCCAAGCCTCCTTTTCACCCTCTCTCTATACTTCATTACCCCAGTGTTGCATCGCCGGAGGACCGAGGTGCCTTCAAAACAGCACACACAAACTTTAGAGTATAGCCAAACACTGTAATGATGGATGCATCGAAGGATGAGTGAGTGAGGTTTACCGTCCTGGGTTTGCTGGCCTGGGTGGGTCTTAAGACGTCTTGAGAGAGTTGAGGGAGAGAAACTTGACAAGAGTTTGGACGTCCTTCTTCGTACTTGGTTTGCTGGAAGGTTAGACAAGCTTTGAGGTGGAAACTGGACTTGACTTGACGTGACACGACTTCAACATGCCTTCCCTGTTTTAGCGAGGGGGTTGAAACTATAGTTCTGAGAAACCGTAATCAACTCTTCATAAACGCTGCTCCTTAAAATCTGTATTACACTTTCGTTTCTTTTATCCTTTATCGTCTTCCACTCCATGTTAGGGAATTTTATTTGTTTTTTATCTATTGCCCAATATTTAGATTCCTAAAATGTCGACGTTTCGGAGACTAGCTATGTCTAGTAATGGAGAATAAATTTATATAAGGAGCTTTAAAGAATAAGAATATGTTATTTACCCTTACAGAGTAAGTCGAAGCGTCGAATAAAAAATAGACAATGTAATAATAAAAAAAAGATTTGAGTAGTATCTGAGGTGTTGCTTGTGTTTGTTACTAAAACGACTGGTTCTTAAATTTAGCTTTAATGTACTATATTTATAGGTAAAATTAACCTAAGTAATTCATGGTTTAATAATTTTCCTATTCGCTGAGTTTTCTAGTAATATTACTTCTCTGTGTATTTTCTTAATTTGAAAATAATACCACGAATTTCATAATGTTTCAGTGGTTTTCTATCTTGACATGCATTAATGTTAAATCCTCTTTGTTATTATTAACAGTTCCATTCCCCAATGTAGCACATTTCACGTCGTTAACAACAAATATCTTTAAAAGTGACTTTTAATATTATTTTTTACTTTGTATTATTCTGTTTCTTATGTTGAGGTATCATGTGTGTAAAGTATCTTTTGACAATTGCTTTTAACTGTCTTCCTTAGCTGGTACACGTGCTAGAAGCAGGTTAATATCAAATCATCTCTGGTTTCGAAGGACCAATGGTTGTTTGTGAGATGTCCATCACACACATAGAGCATAGCTTCAATTACTAATTACGCATAGCATAGTTAGGCAAGATGCCAGGGGGATGTTCTAAGATACAGTTCTGTGCACTATAATTTGAGAACAAGGTTGTGTAAAGACAAGGTGGAACCGACATTTTTACAAGCAAAAACTAACGGAAATTAATAATCTCTGCGTTGTCGGCTGATTTCCATTTAAATGAATCCATTTCTTTGTTCTGGCTGTGCTTAAACTTGCCTTGTATTACGGCTTGTCTCATTGCGAACTATGACTGGAAATGTCCTTTACATAATTAAGGAGCTGACCTGAAATTCACGTGGACGGATTGACTTGTCTCGTACAGTTTATCAGACTTGATTTTCTCCTCGGTTATATAACTGCTTTTATTCTCTTTGATGTTTTTGTGCTTCAAGTTATGACGCATCGATCCTGAATTTTCGTAATTATCGTATTAGAATTATGAAATGACAGAATGTACCTATAGTTCTAATACAGTCAAATGGCACCCCAGAGCCCACATTCAACGATGAAATTCATTTATAAATGTTTCATGAAATTTTATTACGTGACGAGAGAATGCTCGTTTGACGAAGACAAATGTGGAACGAGCCGACTTTGTGGGCGTGGTCGTTTGCGCTCCACGCTTGTGGTCGGCCTGGGTTCTGAGTGGTTACAGATTCGAATTCACCCGGTAGCGCATTTGTTTGTAACTGTCTTTTTCTTTAGAATCACAATTTCGTTTCACCTAGTTCGTTTACAAGTTAAATAGGGGCCTCAGACTCCATGGGATCCCTGGTTCCAACAGAAGTGAGTCTGAAGATGGCGATCTTTTGGAATTCTGCATTGTTGTCGTCGTTGTTGATTACTCATCGCCCTGATGATGGAGGCAGCAAAGACTTCTGAAACATTTGTAAACTTCTACCATACTATACGGCGCAACAACCAGGAAGACAGCCATCTTTGTACTCACCACTGTCAGAACCTCAAATCCTATTCATTATGTACATATTTATCAGTGTGTAAAAAGCAAGGAAAATTTCAGCACGATTATTGATACAGGAAACGAAGAAATTACAACTCAAAAGAACCACTCACCTTAATTAAATCGTGGCATTTGCTTTATCAACGAACGTTTATTGTGCCAGTTCGTAATCCAAGCTGCGCTGTGTGATGTCATACCCTAATTGCTGTAAATGACACCCTCTCATACTCAAATTCAAGACCACGTACATCACAGGTCTGTTTGTTTGTCAGTTAGCACAAGCCAGAAACGTCGTCTGAGACAGCTAGCCACAAAGTATTATCGCTGGAATGTAATGTTTATAAATATTTAGAGTTTGGACAGTGCCCTATGCTCCACTTGTCATTGCTTCTGACGGAAGTAAAATTTAACTTTTTCGTCCAGATTACCATAAGCGGAAATGTTTTCATTTTATGTTAGGGTATAAATATCTTTAATTTCCACTTCATCACTCGTCTTAAATAACTCTGAATCCAGTGACCGATTGCCTTGATCCAAAATTTTAACTGCAGCAGAAATTCCCCTTACAAACAGTGGGGTATAACATGTTATTTGTGAACTTTACAAGCGGGCGGTCAGGATGTACGAACATTACTGTAAAAGGGGAGATGACATGTCAACAACCCCGAGGTCCCCCAGCAGCCACCTGTTGCGTCGCTGTGACGTCGAGTCGTCTGTCCGATAAATCAGCGTCGTCCCCTTCAGCTCTCGGTGGTAGCTTGTCCACTGTCATGTTCGTCCTTGTCTCCTGGTCCTGCAGTAAAACGCCGATAAAACATCGTGCGGGGTGGTATATGATGCAGGGGAACGTCGCGACGTCTAGTTGGCATGCAAAGTCTTGTTGCGACCGCGATGACAGGGATCGGACGTCTCAGAAGGGGCGCTCTTGTTGCTTTGTGGTTGTTTCCTCTCTTGTTATGTTTGGCTTTAGACAAGAAGGGATTATGTCTCCTAAAACTGTTTTTCATTTAATTTGTTGGTTGTGTAAAATACATGTGAAGCTAAGAGTTGGGGGAATTAAGTATATGTTCATGTTTGGTCACTAGAATATAGGACAAAATTATAATATAAAGAAAGCTAAGCACTCGATAGTAAATTATCTCTGAATTTTCCTTTAGCCCTTTAAAGCCGAAACTTGTCTAAATATTTAGGAATTAAGCCCGCAACACTATACCATTACAAAGATTAAGTGGTTAATGATATTTAAAGAAATAATACGTTTACACCAAGAATCGTAAGAGACCCATAAATAAAAAGGCAAGACTGTTTATTGTTAAAGCAGTCGGTATATATAGTTACCACCGGGCTTTAAAGGGTTAAATAACCAAATAATCGGTGTCGTTGCATTTAACTGCGTGCATCTTGGTGTTAACGCAAATTAACAGAGTTCCTGTGTGTATTTCTTTAGCATTTATCTAAGCCTACAGCACAGCGCATTGCAGTATTTAAACCGATGCAGAAGAATCTTTAAATATTCCGCCAAGACCCTCAGCTTTGTTTAAGTGTCCCAGGAAAGATTTTGGAAACCACTGGTTTAGAGAATATGAAGAAGCCATAACTTTATTCTAGTTGCTGCCAGTTTTGTCTTGAAGCATCTGATTTAATAGGTCAGATACTTTATTATTCTATTACCTTTTAACTTCTGGGTTTATTGCAACGGTTTGAAACAGTACCCAGAGTTATAGCAGGCCTGTGTTATTGAGCATCCGTCACGATTTCTAACATCGCTCTAAATGTTCACTCGTGTACAGAACATTTCAGCTTGTTATCTGAGTTTTGTTGAAACTATGAGAAATGGTTTTGTATGAAAGGTACTTCTGTGTTCCACGATTACTTTGACCCTTCAGACGCAAAATCAGCGAGGTCACAGATCTGTTTACTTCAAATGCCGATATTAACAGCAGCAAAAATCAGTTAAAAACAAGTCTCTTTCGCTTCACCAGTGACAGCCCATGTTTAAAAATTAGATTTGAGTCAGTGAACGTGCAAAAACAACTATTATTAAAAGACTACATAAAAGATAACAGAATTAACTGGAGTTTCACAACAGAAATATCGTTAAATAAGAACGTTCGAGTCTTCAGGTAGGCTGTATCTTGATCCTCGGTCACCGCGCAAACTCGCCGTCACGAGTGTATCCTTCAGGGTCACGGCGGGGTCCTAGAAGGAAAAGGACCTCTGATAGACGAGCTACTATAGTGCAGGGAACTCAAGAGTGATGCTAACATGTTTTATTTATAATAGGTAAATTCAGATACTGTGAATTTTAACAGAACAGAGAATCTTAATTAATTAAGAAGAATTTAAGGGCAGATTGAATTACGTATTGCTTCCCGACATGTCTCAAGTCTCCTGTCAGAAAACTGAGTGATTGAAATACGATGTACAGAATATTACTTTGAGAGTTGCACTGTTCTAGTGTGAAAAGTGTTTGACTCTGATGGTTGCGTTTGAAACGTGGGTGCTGAGGAGGCAAATTTGTTCGAAAGAGGTTGTACATCTGTGTTTCTAAACATGTGTACTATCGTGGACTATCTCCCCAAAATTATCTCATACATTTTGATTAAATAAATGATAGTGTAACTCAAACATAGATAGATGATACGGCTTTTACGTCATATATTAATAGTAGTCCACTGTGAAAGTAAGAAATCTTAAAATTTACAGAAATACAGCAACAATAAAAAAATAGAATAGAATGTACTGAACTCGCGGACCACTTACGCATTGCTTACCGACCCCTGTTGAGAAACCCTGGCATAAGTCGTGTCAGGACTGAGGAAAATTTGTAATTAAGAACGGTTGTAGCGCTGTGTAGTCTGGTAGAAGTTTACCGACGTTTCGAAAGTACTCGAGCAAGCAGAAGACAACCATCATCATACGCGTCACCGTGAGAAACTTGAGTCTCTAAAAGCTCAAATTCCAAGTGATAATTATGTCTCTGCTAATTTTTGTTGCTTACTCAAAAACATGCGAATTCAGATAAATAACATTCAAGTGGAAAAATTGTACATTTTTGTGTTTAAGAAAATCATTAGTGTAACGTGCTAGTTAGTTTTGTTTCAAGATTTCTGTCTTCTGGGTTGTTGCGCTGTGTAGTCTGGTCGATGTAAACCAACGTTTCAGAGGTCATACTGCCTCCGTAATCACGGTGAATCGCCCTGATGACGGAGGCAATATGACCTCTGAAACTTTGATAAACATTGACCAGACTACACAGCGCAACAACCCAGAAGATAGAAATCTTCATACTCACCGCTGTGAAAACCTCAAATCTTACATGGTTTTGTTTCGTTTGATGACATTTCTAAGCAGTTTTGGTAATTTCTGACGGCCTCGCTGGATGTCTGTTCTTGCAATTATAAAGGACTGTGGTGTGCCGCCTATTAAGACTTGGAAGTTCGGTTTTCGGTTGAGTTCGTTACTGACTGAACGTAATGTGGGCTTGAACTGAAACTTGTTGCACCTCCCTCATTTTTGTGTCGGTCAAAAAGCTGTTCTTTTACGATGTGGAGGCCGAACTATCAGGGAATTAAATATTTTTCTGGATCTCGTTTGCAGCTAGCAAGCTGCATCATATAACTTAAAAAATCACATAATTTCGTGACCGGAGGATGTTATGGTATACCTTACAGAGCAAGATTTAAAGGTGAAGGGAGGAGTAAAGAAAGTGAGATGATTGTCGGAGGTAAAAAGGAAGAAACTGAAGAGAGCAAAAATACTTCGAGTTAGAACAGAAGGGAGTGGCTGATGCCATGGTTGCTCGGTACGGATTATGGATCGTAAACAGAAATCGTCTATGCTTTGTTGGATCCGGTCTCATTACATTATTTGCTCATTCCCTCGCATTCTTTCCTCTAGGTGGACTTGGTATTAAGCAAATTTTAGCCCCTTGAGGTATAAACTCGTCTTAATAGTATCTAAGAATTCAGTCCGTACCTCAAAGAAAACCATTATAGGGATCAATTTGTTGATGCTGTTTAAGAAATTAATCGCTATTTACAGTGAGAATCATAAAAAAACATTAAATGCACGTGGTGGGGAAATAAGAATAATTATAGATTGTTAAAGGAGATTATACAGGGACTTACCACCAAGTTGGGAAGACCTTAAAATGTTTCATGTAAATTCGTTTATCCATTCTCGAGCCATAGGCGAACATAATGCACGTCCATAATGTATCCTAATGATGTCCTTCGGTTTGTTGGGAATCCTTTGTCAAGGACGATACGACAGGTATCGAGAGTTGACTGAAAACAACTGAATCATAATAAGGGAAAAATGACGAACTCCTTTTAATCAGGCAATTAAATTATCCTTTGGGATTCTTAAAATATGGTAATTTTCCTTACTAGCTGGTCGGCTGTTAGGTTGTAAGGGGAGGATCGGCCCCATGGAGTTAGTACAAATAAATTCTGTTCTCGATCCACGTAGCAGCACAGTCGTATCTCACCCGGAAACAGTATCTGTGGCGTTTCCTTGTTTCAGTGACTTGGCCTTTGTTAAATGCATTGGTCTGCGTTCGCTCTTAAGGTCAGCCCTTTCATTGGTTCAACAGTTCTTACAAAATAATTCGAGGTATAGTTTCTCATGTTCGTTTCTCTGAACCGCGTTTGTCATCAAAGAGACGCTTAATTAGTTAATTAACTTTTTTGCAACCAGTTGGATACATTTTAAAAGTCACATTTGTCTGCCAGTTTCCCAGAAGTTGACCTGTAGTACATTATATGATCTCTGTTCCCATTGATATAACAAAAGAATTACCTCTTAGTTTTCTTCCGAGAATAAATATTAAGCCTTAGCTTATTTTCTCATCTACGATTTGAAGAATTTTCTGGTTCATTTAGGTCTAACTGCATAGGAGTGTTTTACAATCAGAGATTAAGGACACTTTTTTCTCTTTATTCTTATATCAGTTTTGGTCTTATTGGCAGAATAATTACGTGTTATATCCACATATATTCAGTAGTTTACTAATGGCCTCGAATAATTGGTTATCGAATACACGATTGGTAATATTAATATGCCCACCCGAAATTTGTAAAATGTACTTGTCTGCAGAGAATAAACTCTTTAGCTCAGTTAAAATTTCGCCATTTTATTGTAATTTTTTAGTACTGTGAATATAAATTAGATTTTAAACGTGACCTCTACTGCAAAATTAAATTCGTGGAAAGGTCTATAATATTATATTGAATCTTAAAGAATAGATTAAGTATCAAGGTGATTTTCCGGCAATAGTTGATGACACTAACATCACTTGTAGCTTGTAGCAATACGTTATAGTCAGTCGAGAGGTAACACCTCTCTAAATGGAACTAAATTATATATAGGTATACATACATATATAGTATAGTTCCTAAATCTTACCTATGCTGTCGTTGATTCACATCTTAGGTATTTTTATTCCTCGTCTGTTTATTTATCTCTGCTTTCTGAATATCACAGTGAACCAATAAATGAAGTGTCATGCGTTCGTAATTGGAAATTTCCTCCGTCAACCTTGATCGCGTTTCTACTCCAGCACCCCCTCTAATGCCCATGTCCAATTTCTTACTGCTTGAAGAGTATAGTTCTTGTGGACTGCGGTAGCTAATTGTACGTGCGGGATAATGCATAGTGAATTGCAGTAGATGAAGAGAATTGTAATGTCTTATACTGCAGAATACATGGGAAAAGAATTATTTTTATTTCAAGAGATTTCTTTTATATTATATTGAAAGTTTAAGGAATAAATATCGTACAAGTCTGATTTTCTTTGCTTTGTGGGGCCGTGCAAAACTATTCTCTATCAGATCAGTCTATATACAGTCTGTCCCAAAAGAAGTAAACAAATTAATGTACGGTGGCCGCTTATCAGACAGTTCTTCACCGCTGTCAGCTGTGCCACGAAGCTACTCGTGGTCGTTTTGAACACATGTACTGGATTCGCCAATCCACTAAGTTCCAGTTGTGTTTCATGTAATGGTTTAGTTTATTAAGTGTCTATATTTCATTTAATGAAAGTGGGACAGCTCGTAACAGAATACTGCTTATGGTTGAGCGTTTTGAAGGACCAAGATCTCTATAAATGTCACTAGACGGTAGAATATTCGTTTAAAAAGTTATGTTATTATTTTGCAGCTTTTAGAAATACTAAGCGAGATAAATGGGCTATACGAAAGAGATGATAGAAAATAAGATGGTTTAAGAGACGACGATACGTAATCCTTTGCCTTCCCTCGAATTTCAGCATTAAGAAGTCTGAATATCTTTAGCTTCACTTTGTATTCTTGCATGGCATAAAAATGCAGGTTTGTTTGGTGAACCATGCCTAGTCAAGCTTGACGGGAAAGCACAGATTGCATTGGTTTTTAAAGGTCTTCACATCTACACTTCAGGAAAGTATGTCGGAAATCGGCAATTTATTATTGGGATGCTGAAACATTACTGTTGTTTGTGACATCTTATCACTGTATATTTTACAGAATTTCAAGCCGTTAAGCCTTCGTGAAAGACAAAACTCAGATATGGATGTGAGATAGGGATTTTGAGTGAAACAGAAGAACCAAGGGATTTTCAAAATATGAGCGAAACGTTAAGCGTGGTAGTGAGTAAGAGCTGACAGCATTGTTCCTCACTTAAAAGCGGCCGAGTTTAATAACAGAATTTAAGCGCTGTCTAGAAGACAACGACGACTTTAATTTCGATTTAAGTCCTTTCAGATCATATAGTAAATCATGTTGAGGCATCTTAAGTAGTCATACATAATAAATGTACTGACTTTGGGTTTCCAGCATCTCGTCGTATCATTGTTATTACATTAAACTGCTTTTTCGGCTATCGATTTTAAGTACTGGAGGAGTGATAATGAATAACACATCGTAAAAGAACCGAATTAAACCTACTACCTACTAACTTTACATGATGCTTTAGTTATTAAAAATGATCTCTCTCGAGAGGTGGCGTCCATTATCCGAAAGTTACCTGAGCATCGCACTGTCCCACGAGGTCACATTTCAGGTATATACATCATTAGATAAACGCAAGTGAAGAGTTGAATACGTCCTTATCCCCCCCCCCCCCCCCCACCACCACCATTTAGCATGAAGAGATAGGTAACTAATTTCTTCTGACAAACAGAAGAGTTCCGAGATGTGGTCTCATTTTTATGCAAATATTTCCCATGATATTTGAGATGTTGTGCTATTCATCCGCACGAACGTCCGTCTTGTTGCCCCCAACCGGCGTACTGCGTCCATTACTGCTGCCCCCAGTTCCCACTTCCATCCATCACGGCGTGTCCGCCATTTGCGATAATTGCAATTGTACAAGACAAAAGGATCATGTGTTTGTTTTCTGCAGTAGATGACATCCTTCCGCTCGCGTTTATCCGGTCACTTCTGCCAGCACCATTCTACGTGCCGAATTCTCAGCATTAAAGCTCGTTGTTACCTGGTGATGTTTCAATCCGCGGGAGACAATGAAGCGTAGCAAGAAGGAGAAAAAAAAGTTCAAGCCGACAAGACACAAATCCAATCAAACAGTTTCTTTATTGGCTCCTTGGAATAGGCAACAAGCAATGAAGATGGAGCAGGGGAGAAGGGCTATGCTTATCCGTATTGCAGCAACATACAAAGTCGCGCCTGTCATCAGGAATTTCCATTAACACTTCCTCTCCTTGCCGACCCCTTGAGAAGCCATCTCTCATCCCCTTCTTAGAGACTTACTTCATGCTTCAACGCGTAGCGTCTTTTCCTTCGTCATTCTCCGAAGAAAAGCAACTACATTTCTCTGGAAAGTTGGCTCCTCATCCGAGAACTCCATTTTCGTTGTCGTCGTGTCTTTTTTACCCTCCTTTTAGTTAGGATTCTTGTTTTTTCGTCACTCCTTTTCTTCATTGTTTCCTTTTTTATATTATACTGGCTCCATCTCCTTAGTCATTGTCTATTTGGTCCTCTGTTCTGCGCGGGGACTGCTATGAGGAGGAAGAGGTCAAAGACAGCAAAGTAACAATAGCACGGCGACTTGATGACGGCATCCCCTCGCCATTCCAAGCTTTCAAAAATACACAATCGAACATCATTGATGGGCCTTAGACCCTGACTTGTTGTAGGCCCATGTACTCATTCGCTATTGTAACACGAAATCCCTACAAATACTTAACACGTCATTCAACAGCCCCTTCCATATAAGTAGAGCCAATTTTTTCATCATTACTTTTTAACTTTTGATTTGTCAATTTTTCATTGCCTTCATTGGCAGCAAACGGACGCCGAATGTTGTTATGAAATTTAAAGGTGATTTTATTCCTTTCAGTTTCGGTTATATAACGTTCGTTTAAATTAAAATAATGTAATAATAATTGTAAAGCCTCCATATTGTAACACGCCAATGAGCGTGATGTTTATCACTACAAATCCGCTTTATTCGGTTCGTTAGGTTGACTTTTCGTAAACCGAATCTTCATATTTGGAAGCTTCTGCTAGTTCTGCAGCAGAAGTGTTTCGACTCACTTCGGAATGATAGTTTTTGGCCAGAGATTGTGGATATATTTATATCGGTGCTCTTTTAACAAACTAGTTCAAACAATTTTGCGATAATGTGACACAGTATTTTTAAAATAGACATATTTTATATTTAACTCTTTAGAACAAAGCTTATGTAAACAACATTTAAGAACAGTCCGTACCGCAAAGGAAACACAAACACTTCCCCATTACAAAGATCAACGATGCTCTATTGTCTTACGTAGTGGAATGATTATTGACAGAGGTATATCGAAGTACTCCCAAAAACTATGACCTAATATCCAACATAAACCCCAAATATTCTTCCCCGATACTGAACACTGTACTTTCGTGGTGAGGAGCCCACTTTTCATGCCTCATGGCGCATGGTCCAGCGTACTTATTACAGCGAGATTAATCCAGTCCCTAGTGTGCACTTATACCACAGACAAGATGTGAGAAGTAACAGCAGCGTATACAGTCGACTGCTGATGGCCTGTCTAACTCTGGCTCTATAAAGAGACTTCAAGCGGTCCAGAAAGAAAGAAGCAGATCTACAGCACATCAAGAGAAATAACTGGACATTGCTGACCGCAACCTGCAAGTCATTGCAGTCCATAGAAATGCATTCCTGGGCCATCTACCTGTTTGTTAGTGTGTCTTCAAGTAGGCTATCAGTTAGTGGCTTTGTAAGTGTAGACAACCTGTCATTGGAAGTAATGAACGATTGATATCAACTGATGACGCGCTTACCAAATCTCGAGGCTACGTTCAACTACGCTTTCTTCCATGTTTTATCCTCAAGCGTATGTTGTTTTGATTCGTGGATTAATTGTTTAAATGTTAATTGTAGGGGGTTATATTGGGTTGAATGATTTGTGAGAATGACTGTACTGTGCAGTTAAAAAAGAAGAAAGATGTTTTGCCTTATCTAAAATATAGGTGTATGAGACACTATACAGAGTACACACATGCGTCATGTAGTCTGGTAGAAGTTTACCAACGTTTCAGAGGTCTACAATAATAATCATTGGTAGTTATTCCACTGACTTTATGTTTCATTAAGCGCATGTAGGCCTATAGTGAGAGAAATACAGTACTTAATAATTAATTAACTTAATGGAAGAGAGTAATTTTTAAAGATAATACTTATTTGCTCTTAAATTCAAAGACATAAAATTAAATCTTTCCACTTTAAGAATACAGAGTAATGCAGTGCAATTTTACCAAACTAAAGAGGTCACTTATCTTAGTCAGAAATGTTTTTGGTGAATAAAACAACAGCCTTGACCTAGCATTAATTTTCCCTCGTTTATATTAAGCCAATTCAAATTGACTACAAAATATTACACGTTCACATTAAAATCCACCCATATTTCTTAATAGTTTGAGATGTTACAATCAGATACGTACTAGTTTGACAGAAATAATTGAATGTTAATGCGAGGTTAAGGCTATTGTTATACTGCGACCGGAACATTACTTCTGTTTTACAGTGTCGTCAAATCACACCACCACAGTGTTCGCAAATTGAAAACAGTTAATTTTATCTCTTTGAATTTCTGAGCAAACGACGACGCTGCATCAGGACAAGGATCGTAAGACAGGACCTCCTGTGTTGAATAGAGTCCATTACTATCAAAGAGCTGGATAAATATTGTAGTTCGGTCTGCGGCCATAGAGGAGGGAACAGGGGGGAGGATCCCATTGTTGGGGCCCTGGCGTGACTTGATTTCTATGGATTGGAAACGCTGCACGAAGACAGACGAAAGAAATACCGCTTCTTGATGAACTGAGAAACAGCCCTCTCTAGCAATTCCAGTCGAGAACAATCGTTTTCTAGCTGCTTCATTGGTCAGTGTCTTCTCGTAAAGTTTGTTAGTTGTTTGGGCGATGCCTCAGCCATGTATTTGTGACCTTTAATCCTACACTAGCGACCCTTCAGGCTGTATTTAGCCACATAACGAGTTTCTTGCTTGATAATGTCTTGGTTTGGGTGGTGGTGATACTACATTATTGCCAATATGCGTCCTCTACAAGCTATTGTGCTATAAAAAGTGAGAGTGGTTCCTCATAATTGGCATGTCCACTCAATAAATTTAATGTTTTTTTGTATGTATTAATAATTGAAAGGCCAACAACTCAGAGAAGCAGGAAAATGCCTTAACTTATAGCAAGAACACACTTTTCTATCACTATTTGATAACAGTTCACTAGATTATTCAAGCAGTCGAAATAAATCTCAGAAATGATTTAAGTCTTAAGTTCGTGTCTCGTAAAGAGCGTGCAGGACAAATAATTCATCGTTAATGATCCTTAGAATATTTGGCATTTATAAATATTTGAGAACGACTGAAAAAATCAAAATCATATTATGGTATCAGAAACAAGCCATCGGGCATTTCAGTTCAGAATATTTTATCTTTTCGCCTCGTATCGAAATATGTAAAGATTAAATTACTCAGAACTGTATTTTTACCCATCGTTTTATATGGATGTAATATTGAATATAAATATTTGCTGTTTGTTGTATTTTTCAGCTTAGAATATGATTAATTGAGGATGTGCTGATAGTTTCCTCAAGATACTGTTCGACGCTTCGTGAGGATAGTCCATTTTTACCCCTAGGATACTTTGTGTATTAAAAATTATGATGATATTCCTTAAAGGGTTCATTATTTAAAAATCAGAAAGACGATACCGTAAACGCATGATTTTTCTTTAAGGCCTTTTTTTTGCAAATTCTATATCAATTAGTCGGTAGGAAATTTTAATCACCATTAATTTACCTTTGCTTTAATGATCTGTTATCAGAACTTGAACAACCTAAACTAGTTTTATTTGCGTGGCTACCTTTCTTCGAAGCTAAATAAAATTGTGAGATTACCTAACCCTTTGAAGCCGAAGCTCGCATAAATAAATAGCATTTAAGGATTTAGTCCTTACCGCAAAGAAAACACAACACTTCACCATTAGAAAGATAACTTTGTTATTGATTTTTAAGGAAATAATCCCTGTTTCACAAATAATCATACAAAGCACACAGTTAAAAATGCACAGTTAGTGAATATTAACATGTGCCCGTAAATCTAGTTGCTGAGGGTAGAATCAGACCTGTGGGTCATTTTTTTCTGGTAGTATTACAGCAGTAGTACTTAACGTAAATTCTATACGGCTTAAATAGTGTACAGGAGACCACAAATTGATACCGTAGTGCTGGAGAAATAAGTCTGGATTATCCAGCGTTTAGTTATATGTCCAGTAGCGTATAATTAAAGAGCGAAGCTAATTTGTGAGAACGTATGAGACTACGCTACACGATTTCGTATTAAGAAGGGCATCTTACTAGAAATATGACTAAAGGGTTGATTCGTAGAATTTATGTCCGTTTACTTGGCTAATATCTTGAAATAATTTTTAGAAGTTTTAGTTCATTTGCTTATTTTCTCTTAGAGCTCTCTTTGGAAGGAACTTCATGTATTCAACTTTATTTTAAATTGGAGAATTGTATGAAACGACCTTTTGCGCAACCGTTTTAAAACGAAACTGAACCGAAAATTGTATCTACAGCTTTGCTTTCGTCGTAAACGTGTCGTATAGTGACATCCCGGTGTCCTTGTAACACGATAAGTAAGGAATGTTATTTTTATTTATGACCTAAATTTCGTATGATGTTTCATACAAACAAAATTCTGAAAAGAAACTTTCATGCCATGAATAGTTTGGCTTATGCCATTGCAGGTAAATTGTCTCTGACATCGGTTTTATAACGAAGATTTATCTCAGAATGTAAAATATTTGCAGTCATCAAGCCTCGACATACGGCTTGTCGCTGATCGTGTACATCGACCGGAATACTGCGTTGACGTTGAGAGGAGATCTTCTGCTCTGTTAACGCATCATCTTATTTTATTAAGCCTCAACAAGTGTAAGCCGTACCGGCTGCATAAAGCTCTCATCTCTCGTTCTGCGTCTCCTTAACATTTCACACGCCCTTCAAGACTTGAACGTAAAGGCAGAGAATCCGCGTAGAGGTCAATGCAACGAGTTCTCGTCTCATGCCTCATTAGAGTATTTACGTATGGATGGAATGAAGCGGAACTGTGCGAATCAGAAACTATTATGTACTGCCTGTTGTTCATGCAAGCGAAACAGAATGTTTTAAATAGAATCACACGCAATGTCTAAAATAGAAAGTATTTATAATTTTCCTGGTGTTTAATTTCTAATACAGAAGAAGGCAATGGCAAACCACTTCTGGATCATCTGCCAAGAACGTATATGAACAGGTCCCAGTCCGGGAAAAGGATGGAAGGATCCTATTCATATAGACCTGTCCTCAGACAGAACACTAAATAAAATAATTAATTTCTAATATCTAAATGAAATTTCGCGTTCTGGAGCACCATAATTTGATTTCTGCACCAGATACGTATATTATTTAAGGATATTTTAAAATGAAACTGCAACAGTTTTTAGGCTGTCACGGTGGTCTAGTGGTTAGCGTACTAGCATAGTATTTCCAAGGTTTCAGGGTTTGACCCCCGACCCCTATTACTGAAAATATAAAAATGTGTCAGTTTTATGATAACCAGTTACCTGAATACGGCCTGTAGCTAACGAAACGTCGAACTGTCGTATGTAGCAAATATATATGATTTGAGGTTTTCACAGCGGTGAGAATGAAGATTTCTGTCTTCTGGGTTGTTGCGCTGTGTAGTCTGGTCGATGTCAACCAACGTTTCAGAGGTCATACTGCCTCCGTCATCAGGGCGATGAATTCATCTATTGAAATAACGTCATTTAATTGTATTGTAATAGAGAATGCATCGAAGAAGCTCTTTGGTGTTTTGCGTAACTACATAATTTAACCATTTTGATATTAGGTTCACTTATACATTTGCCTAACAAAATAATGTCTTTTGCGGGACTTATTCCATGAGACTCTTGCGTTTCGTAAAACAAACAAATGAAATATTCACTTATTTTCAGGCGTTGGATGTAGTAACAAGAGAATTGCATTCTTTCTAATCTAATTCTCATTTGTACGAACATTGTCCTTCGGGATAAGTCCACCAGTTTAGTGTTTAGTGGAATTATCCTGCCAGTTTACGAATCTATGTTGTAATCAGCATACTTGGTATAACAAGGACCATATAATGAGATTAGTACCTCTAAATATTACATTAATAGTAATTCCTGTATATAGCCACATCGTGGCATGATACAAGAGGAATGCTGGTGCTGGAATGGGCACGTGAGAGAGAGAGACCCGAGCCAGTGGACGACGAACGGATGGATTAGCTGCGTTGCCACGTAGGGACCTCGCCCCCCTCCTCCCACTACCACCCTCTACTCCATTTAATTTTAATCATGATGGGTTGTTGTTGCTCACGATAATTAGGCCCATTGTGTTACAATTATCGTCCCCATTATCAAGCCTCGGTACATGGGACCTCATTTTCGCTAATGAAGTCGTGCGGAGTAGCTGTTACACCCGTCGGATGGCGAGCCACTGTACCTGATCAGATAACTCTGCCGTATTACTCTATATGTCTAAGCGTTGGCTCCGACTTTGTCACTGAAGTTTGAAAAAAATATTTTTCAAATGTGTACCAACAAATGACGACTTTGCATGTTTGCTTCTGTAAATCACCGATACTACGTGACGCTGTCAATTGACTTATAAATTAGTTGTTCAACTGTACACACGTTTGAACCTCCAATATGTCGAATGAGTTCTTAAACAGCTTATGTACTGTAATTCGGGGCGTATGGATAAATTTCAACTTACCACATAAATGTACCTTAAAACAGTTCACTTTTACCATTTTACTCAACCCAGCCGAAAACTCGCAAATTGTAGCTCGCGTTACCAGACTTATTCATCGGTTGTAAATTTTAACAGAACGCAACTTAGTCGGTCCAAGCCCAAAGCCTCGAGTAACATTTCATAATACGCTGTTTTTTCACGGTTAAGCGCATGTCCAATCCCCAAGTTGGTTGTCGGCTATCCGCGACTTGTTATTCAGTATATTTACGACTATTCTACATATCTGGAGACCCTCTCCTCTATCTGCAACCCCAGGATGTAGTCAGTGATTACAAAATCTTCTTAAAATCGTTGACACCTATAGGCTATTTATTTCAACGAATCCACCATCTAATAAACTACATTTTTACTTGAGCCAGCATAATGGTGCCATCTAAATTGATACGGATATATAGTGCGTTATTAGAACAGTCCAGACATAATTTATTATTCCTAGCTTTTACGTGGTCCTGAGATACATCTAATTTTCTGTTAATTGAATCCAAACGGCTAAAGAATATTGTATTTAAGACAGGTTTACTTCCACTTTCATTAAGGAAAGTTAAGTCAAGGATTATTGTTTGTCATTACAATTACGTGAATTCTTAAATATTATTTAAAATAACTTTGACTTCAAATGGTTAATCTGTCTTCCAGTTTAATATCATTAATGAAAAAAGTATGCTTTAGGAATAATTACTCTGTTAATAATTAATTTTATGTTGTATTTAGTTTTATAAAATGTTCTTACATTGTGCGTAGAGATCCCTGGTTTGACTCTTAGCTAGGCGTTGTGTTTATTGGTTCTTCTGAGTATTCCCTTTAAACTGTGTCGCGCATTTGTGCATTAATAACAGGCCTAACCACGTAATTTTTCGTTCCGCAGTAGTCTGTATAACAAAAGCGAAATTAAAAGCAACCCACGTAAAGTGTCTCACATGAGTCTGTTCAATGAAGAAATAGGCATGTTTAAAAATAACGGTCACTACTGGCACCCTAAATATTACTTTGTCTTCGATTTTTACGATTTCGAGGTTCATTAGATTTCATCGTAATCCAACAAGCTATTGTCACGCAAACTAAAAAATCGATTGACATAAACCCTATTCCAAAATACAATAATAATTACTTATGCGTAAATCGTCATATCAATAATAATTTTAATCTAGCAATTAACGGAGTAATTAACAGAGTCTGTACAGAAGAGAAGTATCTTTTATTGTTAATGCTGTGATGAGTTTATTGTTTCCGCCTTGTAACAGTACAGTGGACTTTGCGTCTAATAACAGTGGACTTATAGGAGTTTGTCTAATTCTTTATGTATATGTCTGTATTATTACGGACATAAGTTGAAAGGGCAGATCTCTTATACGTGTATGGAGGTAACAGACCTGTTGAATCGATCTTTGGACAATCTGTATTGAAATACAAAATGATTTACCGTTAAATAAAATTGACAGATAGAGAACAAACGTGTAATTTATATTCCATTTATCCTATTCTTTGAATGATACTATAACGGTATTAAATTATGATTCTGCTCGGCAGTTCGGAATATTTTCAGCTGCATAAAGTCAGGAAAAGGATCCACTTAAATGGAAAACGTATCATTGCTTGTTGTAGACTTTGGATTTAAGTTATGGCCGCTTAGAACTTGCACGTACGTAATGCCTGCTTTATACAGAGTGGTTGAAAGCTTCATTGCAATGTTTAAGAAGTTACTGGGGAGATCAATTGGAGTAGAACACGTAATTTTGCAGATTTTTCACCGTTTTTACATTGATGTCGCTTTGAATTCTTGTGATAATTTGACGAGGTACCCGCGTTGTGGATGCGTGGAAGTTTAAAATGCTAAAAGGGGCATATGTTTTTATTTTTAGTTATAAACAAATAATTAAATTTGTAAACAAATTATTTCCACGTTTTAAAAATCGACAATCATAATAATAAAAGATACATCAACATGAAAATTCTTATTTTAGAGGTGGAGAATCTAAAAGAAAAGTTACATTTTCTGCACCAAATGATCTCCTCAACATCCTCCTTAAGTATTGTATTAAATCTTTGAATCGCCCTGTATACGGATCATAATACACGCCCTGATCCAATCTGTGTGACGTAGTGCAATAATGGCGTCATGCAGCCCTTCGCCAAATTATAGCTTGTGCACGTATTATCGGCCAGTCGCACACTGCATGTTCTCGCTGAGTGAGCTTCAGGAGAGTAACATATTTTGTGCAGATACACCTCATTATATTCTGAAAGTACACGCCTTTCATTATTTACGGTTTCTTTTGTTTTATAGAGTGACATTTTTTTTTTATCCTGGAGAATATCTAAAAAATCAGTTAATTTGTTTAACTAGATAATGGCAGGTAAAATTCCGCTGATATATTTCTTTAAAGTGATGTGACTACCGATGTTCAAGGAAAATTTTTCTTGACTATTCATAGGCAGTTCGAGATGGTAGTCATTATATTTCTCCGACTGGCTTCATGAAGTCACCTACCTTGCTTCCATTGTTACGTACTTCGGGGAATTTACACAAGATTTGCAACGTGGCAATAAGAATTTTGTATCGTTGACAGATCATTGACTTTATAGATGTTACTTAAATTGATTCGTTTTACAATCTACAATGTGTAGTTTCTTTATATTATGTCGGTGTGGGTGTTCTGTTGCTTCTCTTAATCCATTCTTGCCTGATGACTGCATAAATTAGTAGAAAACTGTTCTTGGAATTCTCGCCAATTTATCTTTACACAGCGACTGGTGTGTTTGTTCCCCTCTGAACCTCGATCGCTTTGAAATATCCTCACTATTCATCATCTATAATTATAATCGCATATGACCAATATAAATTACCGTATTTGATACGTAATTTTTAAATAATGTAACTGGCTGCAATTTGGGAGGTCTCGGGTTGAATTCTCAGCTCGAATCCGGCTGTCCTGACTGAGGTCTCTCATACTTTTCCTCAGTCTTTCCATCTGAATGCTGGGATAGGACTGTAAATTATGCAACGACTCCTTTTATACCCGTTTGTAATCTTATCATGTGACGATATTTGTCTGAGCTACGTACATTCGCTAACTTGTTAATATTGTTTGAAATACCTATCATTACTTATCATATAATATTTCACTGTCTGCCCACTTTCATTTGAAATTAAAGGAACATATCCACTTAAACGTACTCACACCCTTATTATGTGTAATTCTGCAGCCCGAGAACATATATTAAAATATTTTACAGCATAATAATTAAGGAATATTTTAAACATTCTTCACGCTTTCTACCATTTGTCAGGATTCGAAGGAATCCTTCCCGCCCACATTGTGATGCAAGTTTTTACACACCTGTTAGAAGGACATCGTTGTAGAACAATGAAAGTGTTAAGTACCAAGCAAATCCCGCAGGAACATTATCATTATGAAGTGGGATGACTTTAACTTAATATAAAGAATTGCCTGATGCTGTCGCACTGAAAGCCATGATAAGTCTTCGTTTCATGTTGCCGCCATTGGTCACAAAACGCCTTATAACATCTTGCGGTTTCTTTTATGCTGGTTCCACCTTCACAGAACTCACATTCTTTATTATGAAACACAAAGTTTAACTCCTTAGCCGTTAGCTGTCCGGTAAAGTTACTGTTGTGAGGTATTTGGGCACAGCGCCTTGCCTGTGGTCTGAAATTCATCACTGATGAGTTATTAGTGTAAACAGAAATGTCTGAGTCCAGCTGATGTTGGTTTTAAATTGCGCCTTGCCACTTTTGAAACAGGTTCCAGACATTTTTTTTTTTGTATATCTTATGAATGATAAGTTTTCACTGCGATTCATCATCTGCTAAGATGAACGTTACTGCCGTACTCCAGCTGGGGGTGAAACTTTAAAATCTTTGGAAAGACTTGAGATTAAATGTTCTTACGGTGGAGAAAACGTTAGTTGTGATCTTCTGGTTTGCGATGTTTACCAACGGTCTAGTGGATACATTCATGCCCCTGTAATATACTGCAGTGACGTCAAGCATATGAGCAAATCGAATAGAGTCCACAATTAATTTGCATACTACTCGGTGTAATAGAACTGAAATTTTACTGCTCCAGAATAGTTTTTATAGTTTATCATTGTCATGAACAATGCAAGGTTTGTGTAATTTGTTGTTCCTAAACCCTGTGTGTAAGTGTAATCGGTCTGTCGAAAAATTTCTGAGGAATATGCTGCCTTCATGGTCTTTTGTGATAAACGTTGGAGACATCATGTTCGAAAGGATGGATTACAACCAGAAAGAAACAGGGCTCTAAAACCATCAGAACCACTGCCTAAAATATATTTTAACGAGTTGTGTTCTGCAAGAATTTTCATGTTTTGTTAATTTAAGCAGGCTGAAAACGTCGTTGTTGTTATACATACGACACTAAATGAATTAAAATTTATTGCATCGCATTATGTTGTGCTGTGTTATGTTATGAACTATTGTGAACAATTCAGCGTGAGTCCGTCCTTTCGACAGGCTCTGTAAGAAGTTGGGGATTGAGTGATTGAGCTGACCAACCTACTGCCTACATACAGTAATAATATTACCTGTGTATATCCTGCTGGACCTTCTGCGAGTCTAGGCAACCCAGTACGCGGTATACGGCCATCCGTTGCTTGTATTTTTGTCGATAATGATGGTAATGATCATCATTATGATAGTAACGGATTGAAATAGGCCGTTTGTACCTCGCCCCGACCATACTCCCTCATGTAACTAGCTGTGGTATGTATATGTGTTTATCTCGTTGTCAAGACAATACATCTTTGACGGACACGCCCTTTTATTTTACGAATAACTGCAGCTGGTACTCAATGCATTCGCTGAATAATTCTGTAAGAGACACACAAGGCAGCGAAACAGAAAACTAAAGGAATTCATCAACTTAGACAGTAAATATGACCTATTTCCGTTCGAATTGAACTCAATGTGGAAAGACGGCGGACGTTTAATCCCCGGAAACAAACTGAAACTATCGATCTTTCTTCCCGTGCGAGTGTTTGGTAGAAACGCCGAAATATTGTGAAGTAATAATAATATTAAGATGGCTGTGTTCAGTCGGTACAGCCTGTTTCTTGTAATAAGACTTGACAGGAACTTTTCAACAATTGAAGTAAAGGTCATTGATCCTGTAGAACGCTGTATACGATTTCTTGTAGCGAATATACGAAGTAGAATTCCCCAATACTTATACTTAAATTCTTCAGGCGATAGTATTTGTTCTCTTGTAAGATGGGGGTCTAGTTTTAACAATTGGCTCAGTACGTGACTTATAACATTAATTAGTTCCACAATCCTTCTAGTGCGAATCATTTCAAACCATTGCTATGAGTGTATATACAAACGGACATGTCTAAGCGCTAAGCGCTAGACCTTTAGATGATGGATACTAGCTGTAGAAATCGTTATGCGAGCTACGTTTTCTGGACCGGGGGCACGTCCTCGACTACGCTCCACTGACGTCTGTCTGTGTTCCGAAAGTGCTCTGGTCCTCGTCCGCTTGATCAGTCTCCTTGTTTGCTCTTTACTCAATACTTCGCGTGTTCATTGCACCTGCCAGACCTCGGACGTGCGTCATCAGGAGCCTTATATTCGCTCTTCCTTGTCTTTGCCGCTGCGGAATGTTATTAAAGAGTTGCGAAGTATACGTTCGAAATTCTTTCAAACGCACTTCCGTTTACTTCGTAAACTTCGGAGTTTAAAGACGGAACATTGTCCGCAAAATATGAATGTTATGTGCACTTGGCACCTACCAGATTTGAGATGTCGAAATTCGTGATTTCGTAATTTAACTTCGAATTTAACGAAGGGAACATCTTATTCTATGGAACCTCTCTTAACCTTCAACCATCAGCGTGATTTTATACGCAGTATAACAGAACACTTGTCTTTGTGCCATTATGCTCTTACAATTGTGGTTTCTGAGTTATTTAAGTGATGAAAAATTCTGGTTTTCACGGCGACCAGTATGACGATGGCTGTCGTCTGCGATGTTTCAATGCGTCATTACAATGACACAAGACGGTCTTAATTACCAGTCAAGTCACCGCTTGTATAATTCTGGTTTGTAGCTTAGGGTTCAGTAGTTAACCAATGCAAAGGTTTGTTGTGGACGAAATTCATGTAGTGTCACTCCTGCGAAATGGTAACATCGGCACAATGTACTTAGTGATTTTGCTAGTTGAATGCTAGGGAAGGGAGTGGACTGTTGACAAGATGAGTTGGGATTTTAAAGAGTGAACTTTGTAAATATGCTGTTTATTTATGGACAGTGTATTGGAGCGTACCGTAGGATTAACATGAGATACCTAGAACAACCTTTATAGCTTACTATTTTTCCTAAAACTAAAACTAACTTTAATTACCTTTCTTCCTTGATTAGTCATGTGCCTGGTCAGAAATTACGCTCGTAACTTAGGACCAGCGGGATAACAATGTTCTGATTCGTTAGGGTTATGGCACACGATCCTAAGGTTAACACGTAAATTGTGTAAATAAGACAGATGTGGGTTAAAACCTGGAGACAAAGACGCATCACATAGGAGTGCATAGCAGTAATGACATGGACTATCTGTTGTAACGACCTGTTACTTAAAAAATTTCATATGTGACAACCGTAAATCATCTTTAAAAAAAATTGAAATCAAGACTTCGCTCGCACACGGAAGAAGGAAGCGTTACCACGTGTTAACGTGTTCACGATTAACCCGAGGTGTTCAGAGCCCCTTAGACACTTGGTTAGTCGTGCACGGTGAAAGCAAACACTTGTTATAATTTATAATTTCCTCCGCCATAAGTTGCAGTGAAGACGAGATCCAGTAGAGGCAAGCAGAGCTCGGAGTACAGGTGAAAGAAACAGAAGAGGCTATGCTACATTTCATGGCAGTCGCGTTTCTTCCGGCATGTGGCTAGTTGGTCTGTTCTCGGTGTGTGTGTGTGTGTGTGTGTGTGTGTCCCGTACCTCACGTCTCTGCAATGCTCATTACTCCTTACCTGCTTCCTGGTTCGAAATCTAAACCACCTCCACGCCACGCAATGGAATGGACTTGTAAACTTGTCATGTGTGTGTTGGGAGTGGGAGGTCCCCTCTCCCTTCTTCCATTTACTGTCTGCCATCTTAGAAGCCGCCGCGGGATGTCTTCTAACTGCCACGACTTCTTCCCAACATCAGGCTTAGTTTTTGTTTCGCTTTTACGTTTCCTTAGTTTCTTTATCTCTCTTCTTTTTTTAATGGTATTTAATTCTAAGTCACTCAGTGTGTCTTCATTTCTTTTCGTTGTCTTAAATTCCGTGGTACTTTTGAATATTATTCGTATGATATTAATTCAAATTTTTGCAGGGTAACATAATAGTTTTTAGAATTATATTCCCAGTATTCGCACATACACACAAATTGTGGTGAAAGATCATTTAGGCTTCTGACTCTATTGCTTTATGAGTATTATAATGTATACGTTTAATTCGCTTAAGGACCTAATTGACTATTTAAGTACCGTATATATTTTGAGTCGTGTGACAGTGACTGCACTTCTGTCGTAAGTATTGACATGCATTTATATTTTGAAACAGAAATTTAAGGACATGAATGACGTAGCTGATGAGAGGAATATTTTTTTAAAATTACCCTCAATTTAATAGGTACCCTATTTAAGGTACCTGGCTCTTTTCTACTGAGCGTTACATTATAGTCCATGTTTTCTGATTCAATTTACGTTCTTTGTTCTCCGAACCTTTATTTCGTAACCCCTGTTCCAGCACTCGTTCGCCTTTTTGTAAGCTCGTATTCCTTACGCTCGTTAAGACCTGCCCATTCTTCATTATGTTTCTCCAAACATCTATCTGGCTGCCCTTTCATAGCCGTGCACGCTACCTTATTGCATCTCGCCTGTGTCAAGCGTTACGTCATATTGACTAATTGATGTCCGTTCGTCAAGACGTCCTTTTTCCCATGTCAGTTCCATCTTGATCGCGAAGTTAAATGCGTGCACATGTGGCAGCCACCCACCCTTCTCGGCATGTGTGTGGTGGCTCTGTTAACAACGGTCCTAGAATAACGGCAGATGACACACGGCAATTTTTCATAGGTGACAAAGCGATGTGGATTGAATGACTTTTCAGGAACACCACGGACATGTACATAAGGCGTCAGTTTCACATTACTGAAGTTGGGAGACTTCTGAACTTTCTGTCGACGTAATGATTACGTACACCGCCTCTTTGTCTCCAGAGTGAAAGTAAAAAAAAAGTAAAATCAGAGTATTGAATTTTAGTATTTATTCTTAGGTTTCTTTATAATGAAACTTCCTGATGCAGGGATGATATGAGAAGAGGAGATATTCTTCAAAAAATAACAAGGAAACTATATATATATCGAGACGTGCGATCTGTTGGAAAATGTTATCATTGTGTTTTCTGGATGACCTCATCAAAACCACCTAAATAAGAATATAAGATGGTATTAAGAGATAATGTATTTTCTGCAAATATTTGTTCTAGCCGGTTAATATTAAATCTTATTTTCTTGGTGAGATTTCAGGTTCTCACGACGGCGAGCAGACGTTCCTCTCTTCTGGGTTGTTGTGCCATGTTGTCGGGTAGAAGTTTACCGACGTTTCAGAGGTGCTTTCTGCCTTCATCATAATCGCAATGATGAAGTCAGCAAGCACCTATTATAAAACATCGGTAAAATTATGCTAAATACACGACGCAACTTCCCAGAAGACAATAATCTGCATTATTATTCCTCTTTCCTGTTGAACAAATAGTAGGGTGTTCCAGTAGGTGCACAGTATTAGCAGTGCAACTTAGCTTGAAGACACTCTGTAAAGCCATTTCCTAAAGGTGACGGCCTTGTTTCGTATTTAACGAAATATCATACTTGTTTCTCCGTTATGGTATTTCGTTTCGTGCGTTAGTGGACTACCTGGGCACCGGTTAATTAATTGTCTTGTTAGGAACAGAACTAACTCGTGTGTCATTACCCTAGCTACGTGCCCAGTGTGGCAACTACGAAAGTGGTATTTTTCTTTAAGGATGATTCTTATTGCTGTTTTAATATAACCTACGTGAAATATATTTTGCTGCAAACGGAATTATAAGCGGGTTTACGAAAACTTATGTAGAACGACGAAGTGACGGTCCGACCTAATTTTACTGTGTGTTGTATTCTGTCCTAGTGCCGTACTGTTACCATACTTCTGTGTTTTCAAGTGATCCTACTTTTTACGTGTGCCGAATTCCTCTGCTTGCTATTTGTTTGAGAGAGTCCATTATGTTAATTTATTCTTTGTTCGTCAATGATTTTTCCCGTTTTACTAGAGTTTCGAACGTAATATTCAATTATTTCTCATATACTGGAAACGCAGACGGTAAACATGGTCACAAATATTAACGGTAAAATATATGGAATTTGTTTTATTGTCGGTAATCAATAAATTAATAATTGAGAATTCAGAGTTCTAAATAATAATTTTTAAATTTAAGTCATTTCTTATATATGGTGTTCTGGGTCGTTTTACCGTGTAGAATTTATTATGCGCCTCCATTTTTAGCACTGAAGATGGAAGCATTTTATTTATCCGAAACGTTGGCCCATGGATAGTAATGACACACAACCTAAATTCTACACAGAGAAGCAACCAAAGTCGTCGTCTGAACGTCAAATCCTAAACTGGTTTCTTATTCATGTGGATTTTCGTCCTTGATATCACCTGTTCCACTTCTTCACTGGAATTCCACAAGCAGTACTCTGTGTATGTTTGGGCGCTCCCTTAAATGATCATAGTTCGTCTTCTGACGAATGTGCCTTGCAGTGTCGTTTTTAATTTCGCTCATCAGAAGTCAGTCACGCAAAACACTTGACTGAATGAAAAAAGAGACCTCTGATTCGAAAATTTCCATCGATTATACGGTCGATTGATTTGAATCGAAGCCGGCATCCTGTTTAGCTCGTCACAGCTTTTCTCGAAATGCGAACGCAGTAAACCTTCTGATAAAGTTTAAGCTACACTTGTAATTGCTTTCCCACTTATGCTGAAAACATACGCATCTCTTAAACAGACAGCTGTCTATGTGATTTCCGTCCCTGAAGAAGTATATACTTATTGGTCACGTTTATCTGCTTGTTAGATGGCAGAGATTTAAACAAAGTAAAACATAAAACATGATCTGTGTCAGGATTTCTGAAAGCAGGGGTCATCGAGGTCTTGACGCAGTGTGTTGTGAACACGAAAAGAAACAAGACGTCATTCTGTAAATAAAATCAATAAAAATATACATACGTACTCACTCCACACCTTAACTCGGTTCTTAACCGTTGAAAAATGCAGTTTGAGGTGATTTAATATTTTTTGTAAACACTGTCAAGTCTAAATTCGTTCTTTGGAGATTTATTTTTAGTGAATATCTTTATGTTCACCAGCGTTAACGCTCAGTCGTGGCGTGTTGAAGATATGTTATTTAAGTAAAAAAAATTGTCTGTTTAAATCCAAATTTAGTACAGATTTCTCGTTTCTCTTAACGGCGTAAATTTAATGTAATAAATTAAAGGTTACTTTGAATTGAGACTTTCTTTCAGTGAAGTTTTCTTTTAGGGGAGTAGCAGAATATATTGTGAATCTTTATTAATAATGAATTTACAGTAATTCTTTGAATTCTTGCGAGACAGTGCATTGTTTCTGTACAACTAGACTGACATTGTGATATCCGATAGGAAGACCATAAAAATATATCGAATTTGGCACGCATCTATCAGCCGTTATATTTAAATTTAAAGAACTATTCAGGCGTTCCTGCCTTAAGCGCCATGCTGTGAAGTCTTGTTTGGGAAAGGAGGTAAGGCTCCACGCTAATGGAAGAGAGTGATCAGTTTTATACTCCGGAATCTTTACTTTGAGGAAATATTCCCTTGTAAGGCTCCTGAAGTCGTTTCGACGTAGTGAAGAGACAAATCATTGCACATTCCAGAAATTGAACCCCAGTTGTCAATCCCACAGAGAAGGGTATAAAATAAACTATTGGGCTTAAGGTTAATTTTTTATTTATAACATTAGAAATTTTAAATGTTTTGGAATCAGAAATGTTTGTGAAAATATCTACACTCTTCTTGTTTGAATTTGTCACTGTATAGTTTCCCGGGTTGGGAAAGCGTTTTGATTTTTAGTGGATGTTTTGTTGTCAATGAATTGAATTAGAGACTATTACTGTTAGTGTAGTCTTCCTTTGCGAACTGAGCTTTCAGTTGTTACTAACCACCCGTGTGTGTGTGTCTGTGGCTGACTGACTATTCTCATCCCTCAATAACGACTGTAAATGAGACGCCCCAACTGACAATTGGAAACTAATCAACCGCTCCGTTCTAGTTGGGCTAATTACTTCTAGATATTGGATTCCTTCTACTGTAACACAATCGTTACTAAGAAATGCATAACGTACAAACAATTGAAACCTAACCTAACCTTCGTAAAGGTAAGATGGTTGTCTCCTGGGTTGTAGCGCCGTGATCTCTGATAGAAGTTTATCGACTTTTCAGCCTCCATCGTCACCCTGATGATGGATGCAGCAAGAACCTCTGAAACGTTGGTAAACTTCTACCTGACTACACAGAGTTACAACCCAGAAGGCAGCCATCATAGGACTCACCACAATGAAAATCTCAAAGCCTACGTATTTAATGTTTTTGTTTCCTTAGTCTTTTGATTGGAACTGGTTGGGGGGAAGCACGTTACTACGGTTTCATATGTTTCATGCCTGGGTTTTGCTCCTATCGCTAGATCTCGTAAAATATTTCCACATAAAATATGTGTCAATCTGCTTAGGCAGGGGAAAAGTTTAGGTTGTAATTGGCTCTTTCTAAGTGAAACACAGATAAAATGGAATTGTCACGTAGTGTAACTTAATATTTGAAAAGGCGCGTTACACTAATTACTTTAGTTGTAATTCTATGGTATACCACTAATAAGAATTTTAGGAAACCAGACAAAATGAAGAATTTGAAAACTCACGCCGATAGATAAAATTTATATATGCGTATACATCGTTTCGGATTATCTGATAATGTATGCAGTTTAATTCATTTTTCGAGCAGACTATGTAAACGGTCCAGTTTTCAAGTTAATGGCGGCAGCGGTAACCCTTACAGTGTTTATGCAAGCGGTTGCATGTTGCATTCCTCCATGCAGAACACTGCACTCCGCATTTATATTTTCTTGTGTATTATAACGGAGCTGCAAAGTGCTCCCTTTGAACTGTGATTAATTTTGAGTCACAAGCCTAACAGCCCTTCGCTGTTTCTCTTTCCGGCGTTTGTAATCCACCCTCGCATTGTCCTATGACCCCCTGGAGTGACTACAACCCTTTTCAATACATCGGCATTGCTCCCATGTGCCATCGCAATGTCACTTGATAGCAGTTTATAGGCGCATCCTCCACCCTTTCTGGTATAACTTTGTCGGCCTTTACACAAAGAATGATTTAAACCCCTGTGTGCATATTGCCAGCTCTCTCAGCTACTGTTAAATGCTGTGGTAACTCGTTCATGAACCGAGTAGATATCTTATGGCTAGGCACACGCAACTCACTTCTTGGATCGTGAGTTAACCTTTTCGGTAATTGTATGGGAACGCTTATTTGGGTCTGTCTGCTTCATACCATTATTGAATCAACAGTGAGCAACTTAGACAGTAATGAAACATTGTTTTATTTTAATAGTAAGTACATAATATGACAGCAATAAAATATAAGTAACGTTTAATCCCACGAACATCACAATCTAAATGTAAGAAAATATTTGGAACGGTTTATAGTAGATTGGCCTCATTTGCGGATTTGGTTAATTTTCTTGTTATTTTATATATTTATAATATTTAATTATTACTTAACAGTTTTATTTATTATCCTAAACCCTTTTTTTGATTGGAGGTTCATTTGCTAATTAGTCACTCCCATAACAATTTCCATTCCTAATCTTTCATTCATGTAACCTTAATTTGTTAATTAATTTGTTTGCTTCTCATGTACAGAACTGCATCTTCACAAGATTATCTGTTCCATTTACGCGTGTGTACTCCTAGCAAATCCGTCAGTCCATTTAATTACTAGGTAGAGCTGCAACTCATCACCTAGAGTGTCAGGGCTTCCGAATATCATTATGTCGATTCCCGTGGAAACCATTCTTTCTTAACTCCATAACATTCTTAGTCAGTATTATCACATAAATAACTCTCAACGGTTACCAGAAGGTACTACATTCTTATAATAAAGCTTAATTTATTATTGGGCCCACGAAGAACTCGTCTCAGAGCTAGATTAAAGGCTTCTCTGATGAAGTGTCCTTCAGCCTATTAGCGACATAGTACGCCCGCATTAACCCCTAAAAGTAGAGTGATTATCACAGGCCCATGTACAACGTGATTCAAAAACCAACAGCTCTGTATCTTTTATTTATGGGTTTTGTAAAATTATCAGTGTAAACTGGGATTATACCGAAGGTAACTGTCATCTGGAATGGTCCATTGTGTAGTTTCATAGAGATTGACCGATGTTTCAGAAGCACTTATTGCAGCTATCATCAGGGTGCAGTTCCTTCCACATTACAAGGTGGAAAAAAAATCACAAATTCAGACCTCCCAAGGTCCTTCTTCACTTCTAATTTTCCTGCCTTCTCCACTTCCGAACACTTTACCTTTCCGTCCAACTACATTTACCATAAAGACGAACGGGCACTGTCTGGGAACCTTCATAGCCGTAAATATATCTCTGTTAAATGTAGGGTCTGCCACCACTCCCCCAGGTTTTCCTCTATTTTTCATTCGGCTTCATAGGCTTGCATGTTGTTAGCCAGTAATTATGTTGTTTCAAAGGCTAATAAAACAACATAACATTTTTGATAGAGCGTCTAGGCTCTCTCAACTTAGATTTTGAAAGAGCGTTCGTTTCGTTGCTGATACGTAATGACGCATGCGATGAATTCCACATCCTTCTTAATTACTTATTTTACGAGTATTTAATATTTTTATTTATCTTGTGGAAATGTCTCATAAACATGAACTTTTCTGCCGCTGATCATTTGCATTGTCAGTGGCAGTGGAAGTCCGCAGATCCCCGAACACCTTCTGTCCTTGCCCCCCCCCCCCTCTCGCATTTCAATTATCTCGTCAGCAGATAAACATGTTTCGTAGCGTTTCTCTGCTGTAACTGTCAACAGTTCCACTCGTCATAATTCAGCAAAGCCCAGAAGGGCGGGTACGTCCTGAGATACAGCTATTATGGTTTTAATTTTGCCTGATCTTCCATCACCCACACTCGCTGTGTATTCACTTGTTTTAATTAAGGCTATTAAATTACCATGCAAAATGGTACTATAATGACAAAAATTTAATTTAATGGTGGTCGTAATCGTCACAAGCACGCTTCGTCCCTCAAGAAAGAAGTTTAAAAAAGAGGGAAATGAAATCGTTACTCCACGACAGAATATTAAGACAGTGATGCCAACTTAATTTGTTGCAGTTGAACATAACAGAAGGAAATATTTCCTATTCAACATGTTTTACATTTATACCACTAGTCTTTTAATCAGATGGGAGTTTTAAGAGAAACGTGAAGATAATTAGTCCTCAACGCTATAATATTAAGCAATAGCACCAAAGTACAATATCCTGAATAGAATGTATTATAAAGACAATAAAAGAACATTCATTAGCTACCTCATCCCATATCAGTCACTGTAGATTAGTACGATATACGTTCTCACATCTATTTCTGTAAGATTCACTAAATGTTCATAAAAACCTGAAAATTACTCTAACAGTGATTTGTATGTCAACACCCGATATTGATTTTCTGCTACCTATTAATAAAATTAATTGGTACGAAATTCAAGCAATGAACAGCAAATTGTATTCCTGCACATTTGTGAAGATAATATGTATGATGCACGAAGGCCTAGGACAAATAATCTTCGAGCATTCTTAGTTTCTGTGAGATTTTACGTTCTCATAGCAATGTAAATACCGATATTGGTCTTACTGGTTGTATCGCAGTGTAGATACTATTGTTTCGATAGGATATTTCGTCTCTATTTTCAGGTCACATCAGCTAAAGTAGTGTCTGCGTGTAATTCCACACGACGTTACAACCCAGAAGACAAACACCCTGGTTTCTGTTGGTAATAGTCTAATCATCTCAAAGTTTCTCTTAAAAATGCACAATTTACCTCTCCTCAGCTGGAGTTTGAAAGATTAAGAGACGCGGATGAAGGAAGGGTGGCATAGAGGGTGAATCAGATCTTGGGCAACTTTTCTGATGAGAGAGCATTAAGTCTTGAGGCAGAAGAAGTAGAGGGAAACTTAGCAATTAGTCATTTATGAAGCTCGTAATTACGCGTAAAAAGATAAATAGGCATGTAATGCTGAGGGCTTGGGATAGATGGAAAGAGGGTTTGACGAAAATTTGCAATGATTACTCTGCTCAGAACACTTTCGTTTTTTGTTGCGTTGCAGATTTGGTTACAAGTCGACATTTAAAAAAAATATTTTCACAGTTCTTTCATATATAACGGTTTAAATATGAAACACACATTACATATTGTCTGGTAGAAGTTTCCGATTTTTCATAGGCGATTCATCGCCTTGACATTGGAGGCAGCAGGGAGCTCTGAAACGTCAGTAAACTTCCACCAGACAACACGGCGCAACAACCCCGATGACAGCCATCTTCAAGATGAACATCATTTGCTTTAGGTATTTCCTGATGTGTTTTCGATTAGGGGTTCCTCAGTGAAGGCTTACAAATTGACTATTCATTCAGCCGGATGGTGTCACAGTTCGGTAAGGGCTAGAAGCATAATGGTTATGCTCTGATTTAAAGTAAGCTTGTTAGATTCTTGCAGAATATGAAGAAGCAGCAGTTATTCAAGTGTTGTTGAATCCTTGAAGCAGATACATGTTTACGGGCGTATGTTCAACTTATGGGATAACCATTCGCTTTAATTCTGTGTAATTCAGAGATTATCCTGCTTCTTTTGATGTTTTGGTTGTTGGTAGCTTGGTAGGGGTTGACAGTTCTATGCCAAATGCTGCAATACCGAGGTTCTGCATTCGAACAAACTGAATACAAGATCTCAGTCCGGTGGCTTTCTTTTTGTTACTGACCGTATCAGTTACAACAGAGAACGTTACTCTTATGCCGAAACAGTAATTATAGCATCCTATAATAAACACTGATATCCGTTTACAAACCATTTAGCAAGACAATATGTTAGGCGGTCATTACTGAAGTCTGGTATGTAATAACAGCTTCTCTCATGTAAACCATCTCAACGCAAGGGTGATTATTTTAATTCTTCTGGACATTTATTAGAAACATGGTTCATCCTATACCTTGAAATTATAATTTTGTTAATTTGAAAATATATGGATAATTTTTTCCCAGAAAGTCGTTAAAGCATGTTTCCTGTTACTTCTGTATTGGTTATTGAAGAAAAACGTTGAAATTCGTTTCAGGGGGAAAAGCGCTTTCCTACAATTCTTACTTTTCAAATATTTCCTCTTTTCACATGTTATTAAAATATAAATCAACCTTATAAATAGCTCATAAGTTCTATTTATTTATTGTCTGTGTATCTTGGTGTGTATGAAGTGGATTATAAACGCAATTTTTGCTCTCGGCCTATTCACGAAAGCTGTATTATGTGTGAATACGATCTTTCGGATAAAGCACTATTGAAAAAAAAAACCTCACAACGAGAACCGAAAAGATTATATTATCTGCAAAGACTTAGTAGTAGAAACTGAAAATGTGTAGCTTATAAAGACCATTACTTTAAATTACAATAGGTCTATAAGCGATTGGCATGGTAAGAATGTGGACAACGTCCAGAACAAGAATTTTACACATTATAACGTAACTTCGAAGATAAATTCTGTAGAATATTTGTCCTTTATAGATGTCAGAATTATCTGAACTGAACTTTGACATGAAAGGATGGGTTGGGGGGGGGGGGTTTACCGTAGAAATGTGATTTATATTCGATAGTTTTACCTGCTGCAAATTCATCTTGAATTATACACTGAAACGGGATTTTTAGCTTAGTTCCCCCCCCCATCGCCGTGAGTTTTATTTCCCGCTTAGAAGTTATGTGGTAATTCTTTTGCAACGCAGGCACTCTTTTGCAGGCGCGCGGACTGATACACAGCAGCCGTCATCTGGCTATCTGTCTCAGTATCTAAGTCGATATCTCGCCACACCGAGTGTAATGCGGCTGCAGTTTTTACAGTTCATAGAACTGATTATTGTCCTTGTGTTCCGCCACCCTGACAACTTCGAATCATTAACGCCGACGTCATTACAACAAACACTAAAACCACTATTTTAATGTTTATTAGTAATTAATTATACGTGTTAAGTATCGTGTTTCGTGTGTCTTTGGTACCCTTAACCTGAATTTTCCTAAATGGTTTGACGTCTAGATTCGCGGTTTTACATTTGGGGGTTTTCAAGAACGTTAACCCTGAGAACTCTCTCCTTTATTCGTTGAAAGGTTCATGTAACTCAGAATTTGTATTAAGTGGGATGAAAATTGTTTGATCTAAACGACGTCTCTACGTGTGATTTAGTGCAGCGTTGTCAAAGAACACTTTAAAATTGTAAGCATTGTTAATGTTTATGAAATGCATTTAGAATGTGTGCATAGTTTTGTTTTCTCAGAGGTGAGAGGAAATCGTATTGTCAAGATAAGTTCTGTGTCGGTGGCAGTGGCAGTGGCTGTAGGTGGCCAGTCCTTCAGAGCAACCTGGACACTGGCATTGCACCACGCAAAGGGTGGAGATACATTCACTTCCAAGCCTACGTATCGTGATATAGGCGATCGAATGAGCAACTCCGGGTTATCCACGTAACTAGAGGCAAGGACAATAAGACTTCACCAGACAGATGTGTCATAGTTCATGGAAAATATGCACGTCATAGCTCAACGAATCATGCCCACACACAAAGAGAGCGAAAAGAAAAATGTGTTCACAGAAATTACGTAATCTGAATTGTCGTGACCACCACGTTTTGTTAAATTAATAGTAAAATCCCAACTGATTTTATCATTAACTGATTGGATGATAACGAAGAATTGAGATGTGTCTGATTCGTATCTTACTTTACAGGTTTTCGTGGTTTTTCTTTTTTATCCAGGCAAATGCAGGGTTACTAAATACTAGCCTCTCGTTTCATTCTTTCTGACTAAACTTTGATATGCATCGGACTCGATACAAACAACCTCTGCAGCGTTAAGTAAACTGCCAATTATTTAAACATTTAGATGTTATTACGTTAAAACTGAAATCTGATAACTTATCAGTTCCTCTAGATACATATCTATAATGTTTTATTAAAGGGTCCACTTACCTCCTTTCACCTTTCAGCAATCCTGTGTGTATTCAGAAGCTGCTCGCTTGAATCGTAATGAGATGCATATCGAGAACAGACGTGTGAACAGATTTACAAGCATTATGTGTGATGAGATCGGAAAGAAAACAGGTTTAAGTTTGATGCTTTATAATTATAGTCACATTGTATTTCTTTTCCCCTTTAGCTCTGTTCTCTTTGTATTTTAATGGTTTTACTCTTTGTGTGTTTAATTGCCTAATGTTAGACCCATTATTTGAGACTACAAACTAATTAGATCCTGTCTGCATTGTAGTCGGTATAATATGTTAATAACCTACTTGGAATGTTCATGACTCAAATCCTCCGTCTCTGTCTCCTTTGCTGTTTTCATTTGATGTGCATTATTTTTGTTGGAAGCTTAGTCAACTGATAGACAACGAGTAAGATGACATTTATGTATGAGTAATAAGAACAAAGTTCCTAGAATATTTTGAGAATCTTAGTGACTTCATCTCGGTTATTGTGCAGATAATTGTTGCCCCATAGAATTTCTGTATGCAGAGGAGGACTGAAGGATTGTCTTATCACGTATTACGACTCGTATATGACTTTTATTAGAAAAAATAACAACATGAGATTATATTAATTTACAAACCGCAACACATAATAATCACGCAAGTACTAACATATAAAATAAGTAAAGAATATTGTAGAAGAAATAAAAATATTCCTAGTAAGATTTAAAATTTTCACGGTGGTGAGTCCGAAGATGGCTGTCTTCTGGGTTTTAGTGCCGTGTAGTCTGATATACTACACTTCTACCAGACTACACAGCCCTACTACCCAGAAGACAGCCATCCTCAAAAATATTCTTTGTCATACATCGAGCCTATGTAACTTAATATAAATAATAGAATGATTTTTTACAATATAATCTTATCTTTATTGTCAATAGTTTGTCTTATTTTATGTACAAAAATTATTGACACTAATTGAAGTGGCCAACATATGTTACAGTGGTACTGTACAATTAGCTTACATTGCAAACATTCGATGTCATTTGCATCTTAGGGACGATTGTTTTTAAAGATAGGCGACTTTAGGAACTGTCCCGATTGATAGTTCTTTGGTTTCAAAATGCTACTTCGAGACAAATATTTATATTGCTGAATAACAGCCACACTGCTACCAACATGGCGATGGGCGAAATAATCTTTGGAAAATTACGGTTTGTTATTCCTTAAGAAATTTTGGGGTAAGATTATTTATTAAAACTACTGGAACAGATACGGAAACTCTGTTTTATGTTCTCCCCCATGCGCGTGGGACCCCAGTGAATGTCCTCCCTCTACTGGTGGGTGGAGACACAAGCCTAGTGTAGGTTACGTCGCATCTGACAACGAGGTTATTGTGTCAGTGACTTATCGATTGCAGAAAAAGAGAGATGCTACTATCTCGCTGCAGACAAGATACCAGCTTTCCTAAGCACGAGAGCCCAAGGACCCCTGTCGTTCTTTCGTCGAACTGCCGGGTTCAGCAAACGAAATCCTGATGACCGGAAATATCTCGGTTGATATCGGCGATATGTTCTTACAGGGAAGCATGTGAAGATTCTGTCTTCTGGGTTATTGCGCTGTGTAGTCTGGTGAAAACTGTCAGATGTTTCAGAGATGCTTACCGCATCCGTCTTCAGGGAGAATCGCCCCAATGGTTTAGACTGCAAGCACCTCTGGAACGCTGTAATTGTCTACCAGATCTCACTAATAATCAACACAAAAGACAGTCACATTTGCTTTATATGACACAAAATTGTTTTACCATTTGTAAGACTATTAGTCATGGAGTAGGTTGTGTTTGGGAGATACCAGTTTCGAACCCCTGGCAGGGGCATTAGCTGCCCTGAGTGTGTGCCTAGGAAAAAATGTTCTCTACTGACAAACCGCATTTGACATGTGCCCCTGAACGTCTTCCCGTTCGGTACTGCTCCACCATCTAGCGGTCGATTCCTGCATTTCGTGCCTGTCGATAATGATGGCGACGGTGACCACGACGGCGTCTGGAAGTCGTCGGCGATTTGGCTGCGATCTCAGTCAGTGCAAGCGTTTCCGCGTGAAATCGAATTTACTAGGAGACTCCCGAATTCGAGCGAACATATAAACTTCCTATAAACAATGCGCATTGTTACAGTAGAAGCTGGGCGTTGCTAGTAACTCCAACGTATTTGTTATACGTCTAAATGGGACGAGTTTATATTTTCACTACCCAACATGGACTTCGACGTATTGTTTTTAATATAAGATAATAGTTGTGGGACCGAAGGCCAGAACTGAAACTTCGTGGCTTCATGAGTAAATAACTGCCCAAATGATTTCTGCTTTATCATTATCATTTCGGTCTGACAAACAAATTGTTCGCCAAGTATTGCTTGTTGTTTCTTTAAGAAATAAATGACCCTGTTTACAGAAGCCCGCCATCGGTTATAACCTGGACCACGTTATCCAGCCTGTACCCCCAAACTACTTCCGAAAACCCATTTTAATAATATCCTTCTCTTTACACCAATGTCTTTCCTGTAATTTCTACCTTCAGGCTTTCCAATAAAAATTTTGTACGTATTTTTATCTCCGTCGTGCATGCAAGATTTTCCACCCTTTTTATCCCCATTTGATCATATCCTAATACAGAAGAAGAATGGTGATGATACCAAATTATGAATTGTCTCGTTACAAGTACTTATACTTCATAATTTAGAGTCTTCTTTACGTTTACGTGATGTTTCAGAGAGCAGCACTGTTCTACAAACGTCCTCATTTTAAATAAAAACAAAGTAGCGCCAGACGTGAAGTATTGTCTCCCGTTTCTTTGACTAGCTGTCAATAATCGTTCTGATGTGAAGGACGCTGTCCAGCACTCCGTAATAAAACCACGCCCCCTCAGGCATTTTCTGATGGTGTCCTGTCACGACGATAGTCGTAGCTGCGTCCTAATGTAAAAGCTTTACATTTTTGTGTTTTATATTAATACAGGTTGTAGTAGTTTGTAACAGGTGCAGAATATTAATGCATATATTTTGAGACCTCGTAAGATTTTTAAAATTCTGTAAATGTTCTGTTGCTGATGATAACTCATTAGGCGAAAATATATAGGGCCTGTACCACAAGCATGAACACAGGAACTACCAACCATTATTAATGATTAATAAATATCTAGTGTGGCAAATACGTACGGTGTAAGAAGATCGATTAGAATCTAACAAGGAGAAAGATAAAACACATAGAAAACCGAAATACGTATTCATGTCTAGTTACCATAATCTAATGCGTAGAACGAAAGTTTTTAGTGAGATTCATAATTCAGTTTTCTTTGTCGTTCTGTTGTAGATTTGGGATGTTACAGAACAACGGATTTAATTTTATATTCCACTTACTTATAGATATACCATATTGTTTTCTCCCTTCAATTTTTTGGACAAGAAATTTGTCTGCATTTCTCTTTTCTCTCTTGCATCACCCATCTCATCAGAAGCAAAGAATTATTTGTGTTTCTCACATCACACAAACATTAAACATGAACTTAGTAACTTCAAATCAATATTGTTAGAGTATATCATCTGATTTATTCACAACACTCATATAGTTCAAAATCACACACTTTATCAGGACCTTAGAACGCTGTCTTCTGGGTTGTAACTCCGTTTAATCTGGTAAAAGTTTACCGACGTTTCAGAGGTCTTTGCTGCCTGTCTGATTTTAATTAGAGCATCTGTTTCGTTTATGTCTAAAGTAACGTATCATATATTCATCAGTCAGTATTTTAAATTTGTTCTGAAATTTTCTGTTTAAAAATGCTTTAGTCCGTATTGAAAAACGTCTGATGTTATCAACAAAAACTTTAACCCGCTCTGTCCACAATATTTAACGACGCCAGCTGATGAGTACTGGAAAGGATGTAGTATTGAATTCCGCATTAAGCACGAAAGAGCTCAGACATTGAAACCGAACCACTAAAAGTCAAAGCAGATACAAAAGAACGAATAAAGGCAGAAATAAAAGAGCGAGAACATTGAATTCGCCTCATTCAGAGCCCGTTCGTTGTGCAGCCGATCGCATTGTAACCTGAACACAATCGAAAGTGTCGATCGCTCGACAAAAAAACAAGTATCGGTCGAGAAGATGGGACCCTAACCCGAACCATGGCAAATAATAACTCTTAACGTACGCTCACATACGAGTGAGGAAGATAAGTATCGAGCTCAGAGATGGTCTGCGTGCCTCAGCAGGAGCAACATTGCCACACAGCACCGTGTAATTTATGAAAATTGTTCCCAATCATTCCTTCGATCTGCTTCACCCTTATAACCCCAGACATATACATATATTTCTCGACTAGCTGGTCAGCATTTTCTTGCATAGATGTCCACGGTCGGAATTCACGATTTTTCCTAACAATGACCGTCTAGCGCCTTCTTCCGTTACCCGTACATGAATATCTGGATGCTTGTAGAAATGTAAACTTTACGTTGAAGATTTCTGTCTTCTGGGTTGTTGCTCTGTGTAGTATGACCTCAGAAATGTTGGTAAACATCGACCAGACTACACAGCGCAACAACCCAGAAGCCAGAAATCTTCATACTCATCGGCCTGATGACGGAGGCAGTATGACCTCTGAAACGTTGGTTAACATCGACCATACTACACAGCGCAACAACCCAGAAGACAGAAATCTTCATACTCATTGCCCTGATGACGGAGGCAGTATGACCTCTGAAACGTTGGTTAACATCGACCAGACTACACAGCGCAACAACCCAGAAGCCAGAAATCTTCATACTCATCGGCCTGATGACGGAGGCAGTATGACCTCTGAAACGTTGGTTAACATCGACCATACTACACAGCGCAACAACCCAGAAGACAGAAATCTTCATACTCATTGCCCTGATGACGGAGGCAGTATGACCTCTGAAACGTTGGTTAACATCGACCAGACTACACAGCGCAACAACCCAGAAGACAGGAATCTTCATACTCACCGCTGTGAAAACCTCAAATCTTACATTAACTTTACATTCTTAGTCTCTTGTGCCTGCTTTGCTTCTAGGCTCATGGTGACTGTTACTGCAGTTGTCTAACATTCCGTGACATCGTGCAGTCCGCTCAGAAGTTTCAGGGAATTGTGTGAATTTATATGTAGTTTATATTTTCTGCTTCAACACGGTGATATTGAAATGAGTATTTTTAAGCAGGCTGTTGTGACCGAAGTATCGAAGCTTCCTGCACCCCAAAGGGCAAGGAAATTATTTATTATGATAGACGTAACCAAATTGCATGCTTCAAGGCGACAGCAAACTCTTACAACGTTGCAACACAAACATCGGAGCCCAGGCTAGTGAAGGCAGTTCAGAATTCGTTACGTAGCAAAGTTGGCAACGCTGTAAGGAAGGTGGCCTTGAATCCTGCAATTTGGTGATGGCTGCTATAGCTGAGCTGCAGGTTTCCCTCTCAAGAACATTTCTCAGTTGAGTTAATAATCACAGTATTTCATAAATTTTAAGTCGCCATCGATTGTAAAATGCACCCTTGATTTAGTAACGGGTTTTCAAGAAAAAAGAACTCTATATCGATTCTCATCGTCATCAAATGCTAGCTGCACCCCGATTTCAGAAACGTTGAAATATTAAAAAATATGTCTTTATATGGAGGACAACGGCTGCAGGTTCTCAAAATGAACTCCACTACACGGATTTACATTTATTAAGTTATCTTTGGCACTTTATATGTAAGCTGGGTCATATTATATTTTAACTTATCTTTTAAAAGAAATAACC